>NC_089744.1:45016598-45316598 GCF_040412425.1 Macrobrachium rosenbergii
CTGCAAGTGGAACTTGTGGGTCACATACGGATGACCTATCTGTAGTCTGCAGAGCCCTGTCTCAAACAAATGATTGCTCTGGTAGGAAGAGAGCAAGACCAGAGTCCATAATGGAATGGAGCTTCTGATACACAAAGTTCGGTATTGAAAATGAGCTCCCTATATTTTGCCATTTTTGTCAGATATAACATCAGATAGGTAATTTCATATCAGTACAGGGAACTAAAGGATACTCAAAATCATCCAGTTTCACTGCATATTTGGCATACTTATTGGCCTCTTAATTTCTTTTGATATCAACATGGGCTGGTACCCAACAAAACCGGGCCAATTTGTAAGGGGAAGCAAGGCAGTAGAGCCAACCCTGAAATCTCTGTATAGTCACATGGGAAGGGCTAAACTGTTTAATGGTTAAAGCGCTAAAAGTCAGAATAAATAGTCAAGTGATTGCCATCAGTTTTATCTGCAAATCCTAAAGATTTGAGAATAGCTGTCAATTCTGCAGTAAAGACAGAGGCATTGTCAGATAATTCTGCTAAAATGGATTCCTTATTTCTTATTATTATTCAGCAGATGAAACCTATTCATGTGGAACAAGTCCACAAAGGCCACTGACTTATAATTCAAGCTTCCAAAGAATATGGTGTTCATGAAGAAGTAAAGGGAAATACAGAAAAAGATTCCATTTACTGAAAAAGAAAAAATTTAATAAGTTACTAGACAAAAATGTATTAAAATGCAAGGAGAATAGTATCAGGGTAGTAATGCATTGCATCTTCGCTGAACTCAAGTTCAAACTTCACGACATCCTCTGGGAGACTGTTCCACCGTCAATGGTGTGAGAAATAAAGGAACTTTGAAACACAGAAGCTCAACAGCGAGACATATTTACTACATATTAGTGCTGCTGTTCAGCAAATCTTGTTGCTCTCAGCAGATAAAGGGGATCAGGGATCAATTGTGAATGTGAAAGATCTCTGTTGAAATACAACTTATGAAAAAGTGACAAACGAGACCATCAGTCAATGGTTATGACTTAGACCATCGACGGATGGTCTCTTGTTTGTCACAGTATTCCAGTAAAGGAAGCACAAATGACCTAAAACAGGTTTCATTAATTTTATCACGTTATAAATGTATGAGGCCTTACGAACAATACGTAACTTTTCGTGCAGTATTTGCTGAAACTTTCGTTTGATGTTTCTAAAAAATTACACCTAGAATAGTTAAAGCTTCAGACTCATTTAGCAAAGTTCCATCCACCTGGAGGGGAGGATGGGGTGGGAAACCTGTATGAGATCTGCTAATCAATAGTGTTTTCGTTTTACTGGAGTTCAGCCTCAAACCTCGCCGACTACACCATTCACTGATCCAGTCCATGTCCCAATTAAGGCTGAGGGCAGCGTAATTTCTTATAGGTGGAGACTTTACTACACTACAAGTGTTGCATCATTGGCATACTGAACAATCTTGTTTTCCAGGCCAACAACTGTATCACTTGTATATATATACTAAAAATAATAGTGGACCAAGAACACTGCCCTGTGGAATTCCAGACACAATAGGTCTTGGTTCACTAAATATCCCATCCACAGCAACTCGCTGCTGCCTACCTGTACGGAAATCTTGAAGTAATCCTAAAACATATCCACCCACTCCCAGATTCTGGAGTTTATAAATAAGTGCCTTGTGATTTACTAAATTTAGTGCAGCATTAGAATCTATTTGAATTACTCTGCACTCAAAACTCTTATCAAGGTTTTCTTGCAAATGGCATGTCAAGTCTAAACTAGCATCACAGGTACCTAACTGCTTCCTGTATGCATATTGACTATCAGCTAACAATCCTTTAGATCTCACATACTTATATAGTGGCTTAAAAATAAGTTTTTCAGCAACAGGAAGAACAGAGATTGGCCTGTAGTTACTGCAGTGTGTAGATATGCCACTCTTTGGAACAGGAACTGTATTACTAAGCTTGCGCTCATCTGCAAAGATACTTCATTGATATAAAAATCTATTACATCATGTTAGGAACTTTTTTAAAAAACAGAGGGAAGAAACTCTCAGGGTCTTCTCCAACCCTGCTATCAAGATTATCCAGAATTTTCTTAACATCCCTAGATTGAAATGCAAATTTTGTAAGAATGGGTTCAGGATGACAAGTATCAGGAAGAGGGACATCCTCAGCTGATAGCTTAGTTTCAAAAGCTCAATGAAGCAGTTCAGCCTTTTCCCTAGGGCCAGTAACCAATCTACCATCATCTGTTAGCAGTGGTGGAATGCAACTATATAAGAGCAATACTGACTCTATCCTGGGTCTTTGATCTATCTGAGTAGATCTGAGATCTTAAGGAGCCTTCATGGCTCTCGTGATGAGCTAAAAACCAGAATTGTACAACCTCCTCTGACACATTTTTCTTACCTGCTACTTCTGGGGAGGTTTTCAGTTCTTGAACTATGCACGGGGATATCTGGATATTCATTTTTCTTGTTCATCCTTTGCCCTTTCAAGGTCTTCTTTCCCACCGTTATCCCTACGCTAAGGGGTCAGTTGTCTGATGCGCCTTCTCCATTGCCTTCTATCAAAAGCATCATCCTTCACAAAACTTTTCTCTCGATATCTTCCTTCACTTTACCTTGCCATCTAATTCTCTGTCTCCCTCTCGATCTTCTTCCTCTAACAGGTTCTTCCCAAGCCCTCTTCACTCCCTCCTCGTCATCCATCCTTAACACATGCCCATACCATCTCAATCGTGACTCTCTTTATCACCTCTGTTATCTTTACTAAGTCTGCTCTTCTTATTTCATCATTTTCCAATCTCTCAAGCAGCAATATTTCCATAATCCACCTCAGCATTCTCATCTCTGTTCTCTCAAGCTTTACTTCCTCTTTTCTTCTTAGAGCCCAAGTTCCTGATCCATACATTAACACCGGTCTTATTCACATTCACCCTTCAGCCACCCCTCTCTAAAGACTCCTGCCACTCTCCAACCCTTCTTTGCAGGTCCTCCTCATCTTCAGCAGTAATCATCAGATCATCAGCATACAACAACTCCCACAGCACTTCATTCCTGATCTCTTCACTCAACACATCCATGACCAGCACAAACAAAAATGGGCTTAATGCTGACCCCTGGTGTAATCCAACACTAACTACAAAGTTTTCTGTTTCCCCAACTGCTGTTACTAACCAACTTTTCTGGGGCTTTCCTCTTCCTCAAACACCAAAACACTGCTTCTCTTGGGATTATATCATATGCTTTTTCCAGGCCCATAAATGCACAATAAAGCTCCTGGTTTCCCTCTGTCCTCTTTTCCTGTAGCTGTCTTCTATGAAGATGGCATCCACCATCCCTCTTCCTCTCATGAATCCATACTGCTGTTTCCCGATCTTTACAATTTCTCTTAACCCTTAAACGCCGAGCCTCTATTTACAAAAGTGTCTGTCGTATGCCGGCGCGGTTTGAGAGTTAGCGGCGAAGCGGAAAGAAATCACAGCACGCTTAGTTTTTAAGATTAAGAGTTCATTTTTGGCTCCTTTTTTTCTCATTGCCTAAAGTTTAGTATGCAACCATCAGAAATGAAGAAAATATCATTATCATATATAAATAATGGAATATATGACAGTGCTGAAAAAAATGTATATAATTGTATACAAATTGCGCTGTGAGCAAAACGGTTAAAGCTAATGAGTTATTTTTTTTTTTCATTGCGATGATTTTGGTCTACGGTATAACAAATTGCTAAACGATCAAAGCAACACAGCGAAAATATTATCACAAAATGATGCATGAATTCGTAATGCGGACATAAAAAAGTTTTTTTTTTTTTCAAAAATTCACCATAAATCGAAATATTGTGCTAGAGACTTCCCGTTTGTTGCAAAATGAAGGTAAATGATTGAATATTACTAGAATGTAAGAGTTTTAGCTTACAATTGCATTTTTCGACCATTTCGGTCGAGTCAAAGTTGACCGAAGGCTGAAATTTTGGCACATCTTGATTTATATGAAAATATTTCAAAACTGATAAAAGCTACAACCATGGGTTATTTTTTGTTGTATTTTACATGAAATTGTGCACATTTTCATATATAAAACTTTATGTAACAGCTAATATAAAATGGTGCAAAAATTACGACAAAGTGACCAAAGAATTTCTGAGATTTTCAGCAGAGTTAGCGCGCGAGAGATGTAAGGAAAATGTTTTTTTAAAAATTCACCATAAAACGAAATATTGTGCTAGAGACTTCTCCTTTGTTGCAAAATGAAGGTAAATGATTGAGTATTACTAGAATGTAAGAGTTTTAGCTTACAATTGCATTTTTTGACCATTTTGGTTGAGTCAAAGTTGACCAAAGGTTGAAATTTTGGCACTTATCATGATTTATATGAAAATATGTCAAAACTGATCAAAGCTACAACCATGAGTTATTTTTTGTTGTATTCTACATGAAATTGTGCATATTTTCATATATAAAACTTTATGTAACAGCTAATAGAAAACTGTGCAAAAATTATGATGAAGTGACTAAAAAATTTCTGAAATTGTAAGAGCCTAATGTCATCTCTTCCAAACACGTGTGTGTTTGTCGTCCATCGGAGTGGCGAGACGTTTGGCGTCTTCACAAACAGAAACATACACACAGTTTGATACAGAAGATTCGTTGGAACATTATGAGTACATGATTAGAATGCTTGCATGGCAATGCAAGTAGTGGTGAATGTTCATACATCAAGACAACAATGGTTAGGGAGAAACAGACAGACGGAAATATTGTATGGTTGAAATCGCGTTCCTTTAGAGAAAGAAAACGAGATGCTCTTGTTGTCTTGTCCACTCCGATGGATGACGAACACACATGTTTGGAAGAGACGCCGTCAGGCTCTTACAAGATTTTCCGCAGAGTTAGCGCAGAGGTAAGGAAAAAGTTTTTTTGTTCAAAAATTCACCATAAATCGAAATATTGTGCTAGACTTCTCGTTTGTTGCAAAATGAAGGTAAATGATTGAATATTACTAGAATGTCAGAGTTTTAGCTTACAATTGCATTTTTCAACCATTTCGGTAGAGTCAAAGTTGAACGAAGGTTGAAATTTTGGCACTTATTGTGATTTATATGAAAATATGTCAAAATTGATAAGAGCTACAACCATGAGTTATTTTTTGTTGTATTCTACATGAAATTGCGCACATTTCCATATATAAAAGTTTGTGTAATGGCTAATAGAAAACAGTGCAAAAATTACAACAAAGTGACAAGAATTTCTGAGATTTTCAGCAGTTAGTGCATGCAGACGTAAGGAAAGTTTTTTTTTTCAAAAATTCACCATAAATCGAAATATTGTGCTAGAGACTTCTCGTTTGTTGCAGAATGACGGTAAATGATTGAATATTACTAGAATGTAAGAGTTTTAGCTTACAATTGCATTTTCCGACCATTTCGGTTGAGTCAAAGTTGACCGAAGGTTGAAATTTTGGCACTTATCGTGATTTATATGAAAATATGTCAAAATTGATAAAAGCTACAACCATGAGTTACTTTTTGTTGTATTCTACATGAAATTGCGCACATTTTCATCTATAAAACTTTATGTAACGACTAATAGAAAATGGTGCAAAAATTATGACAGTGACTAAAGAATTTCTGAGATTTTCAGCAGAGTTAGCTGATGCTTTCTTTTGGGATAAGAAAGAAATTCGCGCATGCGCAGCTGGGTCACGCTTGTAAACAAAACAACAGCATTATCTGTGAACTCCCAGCATCCTTCAAGGGGCGATTTAAAATTTTTCGCAAACGAGGGCTATAAGTATTTTTCCGCGAATATTTAAAAAAACTTTTTGTAGTCAACGTATTTTATGTCCACTCGGCACCCGACAGACAACTTTTGTCGACGTAAAAGGGTTAATCTCTCTTCCAGTATCCTCTCTAAAACTTTCAATCCATGCTCTGTTAGTTTAATTCCTCAGTAGTTACCACACTCCATGACATCTCCCTTCTGCTTGTATATAAATTATATACCATTAGACTCTCCTCCCAGTCCCTTGGCATTTTTTCCTCTTCCCATATAGCTTGTAATAAATCCAACATCCATTTCTCCCCCTCTGTACCTAGTAATTTGATAATTTCAATTTGGAACTCTGATGGACCTGGTGCTTTACCATTCTTCATTTTACTTATGCTCTCTTCACTTCTCTATCCTGTATCTCCATCACTGGTTCCTCCACCCTCTGTGCTTCCCCCATCTCCTCTCTCTCATTTTCAGTATTTAAAAGTTATTCAAAATACTCTCTCCATCTCTTCTTAACGTCTTCATCCCTATACAATATATTTCTATCTCTATCGTTGATGACACCCAAGTTACCCAAATCCCATCTCTGCCTTTCCCTCAAGTCTGAAATCTTACAGATATCCTTTTCTCCTTCTCTTGTTCCTAGTCTTTCATTCAACTGCTCTGCCGCCCTTCCAATAGCCATACCTACCCTCCTTCTTGTATCTGTTTCCTCTTCTCTGTACCATTCCTCTGCACCCTGTGCATACCTTACTTTCCAGTCCTTAAATTCTTTTGATTTTCTTTTAATTGATTCTTGCACCTCTCCCTTCCACCACCACTTTTCTCCTCTCAACACTCCATATCCCCTGGTTCTTCCCACCAGTTCCTCTGCTTCCCCACACACATATTTCTCTCATGTCTGCCCACATATTTTCAACTCTGTTACCCTGTCCAACTTCTATGTTCCCCCTTTCCTGCCATCTCTCTCTCTCACAGTCCTCCTAAATTCCTCCCCCTTTTCTCCTTTAAGCTCCCAAATCTTAATTTTTTATCTCCTCTTTCTCTTTTTTGGGGTTTCTCCCTCTCATTTTCAAATCCATCACCACCAACCTATGTTGTTTAACACATGCTTCTCCCAAGATTGCTTTGCAATTCATCACATTGCTTTTGTCGGCTCATCTAAGCAGGATATAATCTATTTGGCTTTGCACTCCTCCACTTTTATACGTTATCAAGTACTTATCCAACTTCTGAAACCATGTGTTCATACACGCCAATTCATAACTCTGAGCCATCTCCAATATATAATCCCCATCTTCATTTCTAATTCCAAACCCATGGCCTCTGTGTACCTCCTCATACCCATCTCTTCTCTTTCCCACTCTGCCATTCATATCAGCTCCTATTATTAGTGTCTCCTCCTCCCTCACTATTCTAATGACAGCCTCAAACTTATCTAAATAATTCTTTCTCTTGCTCTTGGTACCCCATCCGAGGAGCGTATGCTGATATTATATTTACTGCTTTGTCCCCTATTATTATTGGAATCTTTAAAAGCCTATCATTTACTCTCTTTACTTCTACCACTTTTTCCTTCCAGCTGTTGCTACTATAATTCCAACTCCATTTCTTCCCTCTCGTGACCCGCTGTAATAAAGCTTATACCCATTTCCTATTTCCCTAGTTCCACTCTCTTTCCACCTAGTCTCCTGCACACAAAAAATCTATCCTCCTCCTCTCCATCACATCTACTATCTCCCTCAGTCTTCCAGTTAGAGTACCAACATTCCATGTACCTGCTCTAACTTCCATTCTTTCACTAACTTCTTTGGCAGCAGTTGTGAACCCTGCTGTGCCCCTCGCCAATTTATCATGCCAGTAGGGGGATTCTGATGCGCGTTGCTTACGGGGACGCCCTAGCTACATTCATATATTTCTTACATCAGGCATGGTTCACTGTTTGGCAAAGGGACTTTTACAACCGCATGCCCTTGCTGTCATCAACCACAGTCATTGGCTGTGGGCCTCGCCTTTGACTAAAAAGTCCACCTGCAAGGCAGCAGTTTCTACAGTTATTGGCAGTGGGCCTGGCCTTTTACTAAAAAGTAAGACTGCAAGGCAGCATTTCCACAGTTATCAGTGGTGGGCCTAGCCTTTCACTAAAAAGTAAGACTGCAAGGCAGCAGCTGTCCTTTTAGTCGCCTTTCACAACATGCAGAACCTACAGTGGTAGTATTCTTACACCCCTACCACAGGGTTCTTGCCCTTTCAAGGTACTGTCATCCATCTCTTAATTGATACATTCTTAAGAGAGGTTTACTTGAATTGCAGATGTTAAATTTACTTGAGTACAATCAAGCCCCCATTATTCATGGGGGATAGGGACCATTACCACCAACGCTAAGTTGAAATCCACGATAAGTTGGAAGACCCCTCTAAAAATGCTTATACCGTAACTGCCTATTTTAATAGTTCAAACACAAATGACCCCCCCTCTAGAAATGCTTATAACTGCCTATTTTAATATTTCAAATGCTAAATATACCTTAAACTATGATCCTAAAGCACTTTAATATTTCAAAGTCATCTTACAACATTACCCTTAAAAATATATGGCTTACAGTTGTGTGTGAAAACTAATCAAGTTACCCCTATATTCAGGTGCACACGATTTCTTTCATACAGCATTCAAGCCATATCTTTTCCTTTTACAGGGAAAACATTGGTAGTTCACATGAGAGAGAGAGAGAGAGAGAGAGAGAGAGAGAGAGAGAGAGAGAGAGAGAGAGAGAGAGAGAGAGAGAGAGAGAGAGAGAGAGAGAGAGAGAGAGCAAAAATACATATGCACATTAAAAATATTTAAAATTAAGATTTCATAAATCATATGGGTACTCACCAGTGATCAATGTTGATGGAAGATGATGATTATGATGAACTAGCTGTGCAGTCCGATGAATGAATGATGATATGACTGCACAGCAAAGCAGGGGAATTACATCTCCTCTGGGGATGCCTTTTCCCATTCTTCAGGGGTTTCAGGAGACGGCATCCTGTTGATGTACTTTCTCATGCTGATTAAGAGGTTATAAGGGCTCCATGCATGCATCAAAGGCATCTGAAATGTTTATGAAGAGTTCCTTTTGAGGATCCTATTCCTCTACCATCTGCTGCAGCTGCCTGCCTTTCCTTATAAATTTGGGATAGACATTCCATATCTTCCAAATCCATGTCCATTGGGGGGTCAGAGAGTAAATGAAAGAGGGTGGTGACTTCTCCACCAAGAGCCCTCACAAAGATTCTCCCCTCTTCTTATTTCTTCTTGATGAAGTAGAGGGTACTCTCGTTAAGGCCATATTGGGCGGCTACTTTGGCATGACTTTTCCCTTCACTCACCATTACGATAACTTCTACCTTCTCCTGGTGCATCACGACCTTCCACTGGTACTTAGGGTCTTGTCCAGATGCCACAGAAGAAGCAAGGCACTTAGGAGGCATCTTAGGGCAGGATTCAAAAAGATATAAAGATTAAAATTACGATCGAAATGAACAGTAAAAGCCTATGCAGTGAACTGGACAGAGATACTGGGAAGCTTGGCCATTTGCGCATCATATACTTTACACATCATGAGCTGTGCATAATGCATATTTTATTGGTGTTTTGTTGTGTTGTAGGACGATTTTGAAATGATATTACAGTTCTTTCGGATGATAGTAGAACATACCTAAAACAGGTCGGTAGTTTGTAGAACGACAGGATTACAGCTGTACCTCTGAATGAAACGTTAGGTTTGTTTACTTCTGTGGAACTGGTCAGTTGTTCTATTTTCATGTTATTTTTGTGACTAAATACATTTTTTATAATAAAAAAATTACTGACTAATTTTTAAATATTACAGTACAGTAATATTAATGTAAACACAGCAAAATATCGCTATTTTTTTGTTTTAATAAAAATTGCTTGCCCCAAAAACCACCCCCTGAAATTCCAAACACAAAGCTCTAGTGAAAGATGATGATGCTTGGGAAGCTGATATACCTCGGTGCAATGCAACTTAACAAGCTATTGGTTGGCATTTGCAAATCCAGAAGCAACATTCATTTTCCCTGGGGCTCATTGGCTGTACCCTTGGCGCTGAGTGGCTGTGTATCCCCAAGACTTTCTCTGAGGAGATGTATGGAATGCACATCTGTCAGTTCAAAGCATTTCCTTAACCTGTGCGAGTGTTTCACTCATATCTGTGTACTTTCCACATCTTTCTTCTCTGTATAATCGTGCCCTAAGATGCCTCCTAAATGCCCTGCTCCTTCTAAGGCTTCTGGCAAACAGCCTAAGTGCCAAAGGAAGGTCATGACGCTCCAGAAGAAGGTATGACTTCTGGATATGTTGAAGGAAGAGAAAAAATACGCAGCTGTAGCCTGCCATTGTGGCATGAATGAAAGTACCTTCCAGTACATCAAGAAGAGAGAGGCAGAGATAAGGCAGGCCCTGAGTGTTAGCTTCTACAGTACTGTAGTGCCAAAAAGTTTCTATTTTGCATGATAAGATCATCATGAGGATGGAGTCAGCCTTGCTATATTGGATCACGGACTACTGTAAGGAGAAAATCCCCCTTGACACCAACATCATTTGTAAGAAGGCACAACAACACTACCAGCAGTTTTTGACGCAACCTACACAAAGCAGATTTCATAGGCTTCGACGAAACTGCCAAAGAAGATGAGGAAGAGCCACAATTAGGACCATTCAGTTCCTCAAGGTTCTTGGGCCAGCAAGGGATGGTTCCACCGTTAACAGAGGCAGTTCCAACTAAACAATGTTCCTCTGCATGGGGAAGCAGCATTGGCAGACATGGAAGCGGCCGCAAAATATCTTGAAACCTTCAAGAAAATCATTAGGGACCAGGGCTACCATCCAGAACAGATGTTTAATATGGACATGACTGGCTTGTTTTATAAGAAGATGCCTTCACTGACATACCTCATGAAGGACAAAGCCAGAGGCTTCAGATTCAAAGCCCAGAAGGATAGGGTTACCCTCATCATGTGTGGGGAATGCAGCTGGCTTCATGCTGAAATCAGGCCTCATTTACAAGGTTGCAAACCCCAGGCTCTCAAAAATAAGAACTGTTGCCTGTGTTTTGGATGCAAAACTCCAAGGCTTGGATCACCAAAGTCATTAAGTCTAACTGGTTCATTCAGAGCTTCATCCCTCAAGTTAGGCAATACTTCAATGACTTGGGCATGGCATTCAAGGTGTTGTTGATTATGGATACTGATGGTGGCCACCATCTTTATTAAGATGGAGTCCAGCTTGAGTTCCTCCCTGCACACACCACCTCTCTCCTCCAGCCTATGGACTAGGCTGTGATCCGTGCCTTCAAGGTATTCTACACCCAGAACTCCCTCGAGCACCTTGTGAATGTAATGGAATGCTGACAATGAATTTACGCTGAAGGAGTATTGGCGTAAATTCACGATTGCCACACGTTTGACAGTCATCGACTGATCGCTGAGTGATATGAAAAAGGAGACTCTTAACGTGTGCTGGAAGAAGTTGTGGCGGGAGTGTGTTCATGATTAAAAGGGCTTCTCTCCTGAAGAAATTCAACATTCGGTCATTGATAAGGCAGTCCAATTGGGAAAGATGCTTGGTGGAGAAGGCTTTGATGACATCACAGAGTAGTAGGCACCCTCATTGATGCCCACTCTGATCCCCTAACAGACCACGATTTGGAAGAGCTGACAAAGTCTGCTAGCAAGGAAAAAGACACAGCAGGTTCAGGGGACGAGGAGGAGGATCAGGGCCTGTCTTTGGAACATCTGTCCCTACTTATGAGGATGATCAAGGGGGTGAAGGAGGCAGTTTTGGCATGGGATCCTTATAAGGAACATTCCATAAAGTGTTCAAATGCCCTTGATGCATCAATCGCGCCCTATAATAACGCCCTCGTCAGCACCTGCCTATCACCATGTTTCTCAAGCTCATGAAGAAAGACCCTCCAAACCTCCTGAAACCCCTGAAGAAGCACCCGAAGAAGGGAAAGAGGCACCCCTAGAGGAGAAGTAACTCCTCTGCTTTGCTGTGCAGTCACGTCGTCATCATCATTCATCAGACTGCACTGCTAATTCATTATCATCATCTTTAATCAACATTCATCACTGATGAGTACCTGATTTAATCATTATTATCATTACAGGTACAGTACTGTATTATTATTTAATCTTATTATTTGAAAATTAGTACTGTAAATCATCTTTTTATTATGAAAAATGTATACTTAGTCATGAAGATATGGAAATACAGTAATTAGCGAATATTGCTCCACAAAAAAATCTGCAAAGTAGTGGATATTCCATGATATATTTGGATATAACTAGTATGTTCCACAGAAAAATCTGCAATTAACTGAAGCTGCAAATGATAAACTGAGATATAGCAGGGGTCGGCTATAACATTATCCAGGTATGTATTTAGCAGACTTATTAAATAATTTTTTTAATCTATTTATAAATTGGAGTAAAGTCCTTCTCTTCTTAGGTCTAGCGGAAGCTGATCAGTATACATAAGTTTGTGCTTTCCATGGGAGAGGTTCTAAATGCTCCTGAGCACACTGCAAATGTAAACCCATGTTATAGAGGATATCTAACTTTATGAGTTCCAATTCATCACTCAAGTAAATCTGGTAGCTGTAGTCTTTGTTGATCTCCATATGTATTATATACCTTTTAGAAGACTTCTTTTTTATTTGCTCCCTAATTAAAACTAGATACAACTTTTAGGATATCTGGAGACTTTTAAGCTTTATCCTTTAAGACTGTTGATATGTGAAACACAAGTTAAGCTTCCTGTCAAATATTGATCCCAGAAAAGTCACTTACTCTCCATACAGAATAGTGCTACTGTTCATTATAGTAGTAGGTACCTTCTATGTTCTTCTGCTAAAACAAACTGCTAAAGTTCTGGAATCAGAGAACTTGAAAACATTTTCAGAAGCCCAGTTGATAAACATATCAATGGTTCTTTCAATATGCCCTACTTGCTATTTATGGATCAAGAGCAGTACAGTAGATGGCAAAATCATCAATGAAAAGCAAATTATTAACAGAAGCAGGGACTGCTGCTATGATCTTGTTAACTGTCAAAGAAAAAGAAGTGACGCCAAGTACATTTCCTTGTGGTACCCATTCATATTGCTTGTATAAAGACGATATTTTATTTCCCACTTTAACTCTCAGGTATCTTTCTGTTAGGAAATCCTTAATAAATTTTAATACGTTGTCTTTTACACCATATTTATGAAGATGCTGAATAATGACCAACCTCCATGTGGTGTTGTATGCCCTCTCCATATGAAAATAGGCACCAGAGGTTTGCTTTTTTTTTACTGCAAATCCTTGTTGTACCTGATTTGAACTGAAGGTGGTTGGTCTAGAGTACTCCCGTTCTTCCTAAAGCCAAATTCATTTTCAGATATTAAGTTTTTTCCAGAAACCATATCACACAATATTCATAATTTTCTCCACGAGGTTGCACATGCAACTTTTTAGGTCTATTGGTTGCAAACCATCCTTTTCTGGCTTGCAGCTTGGAATAATAAGTACAACTTTCCAGCTATTGGTGAGAATTCCTGGTTCCCATATTTTATTAAAAATCTCTAACAAGAATGCCTTAGTTACACCAGGAAGGTGTTTTATCATACTATAAAAGATTTTACCTTCTCTAGGGGGTTTCTTCTATGGCAGACAGGGCATTTTGCAGCTCCCTCGTTGTGAAAATGGCATTGTATTCTTCTGAAATGTTATAAAGTTGCAACTGAGATTCTAATTCAGAATCTAATGGCCATACATTTGGTAGACATGGATTGGGTTTTGAGAGCTCTGAAAAATGTTCCCCAAACCTCTTAGCAACATCATTTAGGTAGGTGATAAATCTGTCATTTATTTTCAATGATGAAGTTTCATAATCTTTTCCATAGTAGTCTTAATGAAGTTTTGAATTTATTCCATTAAAATATAATGCATGCAAGAGTACCTTTCAGGCTTTATACAGTAGTGAAAATGCTTTGCTTGGACCTGTTTATTCTGCAGTTTATTGAGCCACTATTTCTATACCTTTGGTAGCAGTTCCTGGTCTCCCTCCTAAAGGTAGTGTATTTTTTGTTCATTAAGATAACTATATGCCTCAATTGGAAATTTTAAAAATTCAAACTTTTCATCAGTTTGAATTCCGATAAACCACTTACCGGCGCCGAAAATCCGGTTAAAGATGTCGCTAGCCAAGCATTGTAGCACCAAAACACCATTAACCAATGCCACCAGTAAGCGGGGACTGCCTGTACCCAAAATTTTTATTCTTAGTCATGTATAATAAATACTGTAATGGTTATTTTAGAGTTACTGTATGCTGGGCTTATAGGGCAAACACATGTTGACTAGCACAATATATATAATTACAAATTATTCCTTTAAGTCAGTTTAAATTTTTTTTATACTGTATCCATAACCTGTTATCCTCTGCCATGTAGTATACCCAATATTGGTTATCATAAGAGGTAGGGGGGTTAAGTTGGTATGAACAGGTTGCATGATCAGCATGCATTTATTCTCAGTTTCAGGGGTTCCATTTTTTAATATAGTACCCACGGATAACGGGGTCCTACTATGCAGTCCGACCTCTTAAACCCGGCACTCTATGGTCCGGCAACTCCCATGATCTGGGACTTTTTTTTTAATCAGCCGCTATTAGTTCTTGAGCGGCTACAAGGAAGGCTCCACTCGTCATTTCAATTTTTGAAATTTTTTCAGATTTTGGAACTGAAACTTGCTCTTTAAATACACAAACACAGTTTATTTCCAATGAAAACAATCTGTAAAACTCAAAAATATACAGCACATAAAAGAACCATAATTATCATATATACTTGTGTATTATGTAACCATTGAAATTTCATCCAAAAACATGATTTCATCATATACATCATGTAGTGTGCGAGATGTATTTTCAGTAGATTACACTAAGAAGGCTTTCTACACGTACATGATTTCATCATATACATCATGTATAGTGCGAGATGTATTTTCAGTAGATTACACTAAGAAGGCTTTCTACACGTGCAGGTTCAAAGAAACAAAAGCAGCAGATGTTTTGGTTTCTGCTGAAAATGAAAGCCAAAAACAATGAAGGGATCCAGGAAATCAGAATTCGACAGTCTGCTTATAGTGGTTTAAGCCTCAACGCAGCAAAGGTGTAAACATTTCCGGGGAGATACTTATGGACCAGGCCAGAATTTCTATATGGAACTAATCCTCATGAGCTTATTCACAAACTTTGGTCTACATCTGATAACATAGCAATACGTATGTGGAATGAGGTGGCATGAATTTTTGTTTACATAGAATTTTTTTAGGGGTGATTTCTGTCATCCAAGATTTTCTGTGGTCCAGCAGTGGCCTGGTCCCAAGCGTGCTGGTTTTAAGAAGTCAGACTGTACTTGTAAAAGTTTGTCCTTGAAATATTTTCTATCCATTTTAGTATGAGTATCAAAACCAAGAACAATGGCTAGTTTCCATAAATAAATCTCAATCACTAATCTTTACCTTTTCTTGGAATTCCTTGGTTCTTCCTTGTTCCCTGACTAGCTGCAAATTAAGGCATTCTTGTTTTTCCACGAATTCTTCCTTTTCTTTCTGTAAAAAATAAGGAAAATAAAGATAATCATCATCATCGTTTTTACATCAACTTTACTCTTCAAGGGATTAGAGTAGAATTTCTCCTCAAATATCCTTTGCCACATTCACAAGAGAGTGGAAAGAACTCATGATATTTATTTACACTAACTATACATTCAAACTACAGTATATACTTTACTGTACAGGACAGTACACATGCTTCAAATGTCAAATGGCTGACCACACTACTGGGAGCTCATAGAAGCTTGACTCAACTATTCTACAATGATGGCTTGTGCGTCATGTTGAAAGATGCTGTATGGGTAAAACTAAAATGTCACACAGGAGAACCAAACAGTTTGGCCTTCTTAGAGACTGTATATGTTTAATGATACATCCTATGCCGAGAATGTTGGGCAAGAAATCGGTTTGTTATAGGACTTGTGCAGCTTAGTTTGAAGCTGCAGCACTGTCCAAAACTGAACTGATCTTTTGTTGATGTGCCAGCATAAGGAGACAACCTATATGATGGAAGGACTTTATAAGGAAGGGTATATATAACAGTGAGTGAGTGTGATGTCATCCAAACATATTTCCTTCAACCACTTTTAGTCATAGATTAGGAAACTTGCTGGTATTAAAGAAATCTTGAATTCTCAAGTGACATTAATCATACCAGAAACAAGTAAATTAAAACGGGCCTATTTTGAAAGTTGGGTCAATACTGTCGACTTCAACAATGAAGGATGTACATCTAACACACCGAATGGGCGTGCGTCCCTCTCCTGTGAGCAGACCAAGAAGAGTGAGATGCTAGAGAAATTAATGTAAGAAAAAGATGAGATCAAGATAATTAGACATCCTGATAATTCAATAACTTACGAGCAATCCAAACAGTGATGAAGCTTTAGAAGAAGCCATTGGAGCAAATGGTACCTACTACTGCAAGCAATCACAGAAACTAGCAGAAAATTTAAAGAACTAGTTAAGGCATGAAACTGCTAAAACAATGGATAAAACAACAGTTCAAGATAGCCATAAAGGAGAGCATCTATGGGGTTTAAAGGATGGGAAAAATGGTACTGAACTAATTTTCAGAGAAATTATCAGAGGTGACCTACCTAACTGGGAAATCAATAGTCAGAGATCCTTACCCTGTTTACAATTCAGAAAAAGTGGCAGAGGATATACGAAAACTTGAGCTACATGGTGAAATGCCTATATCAAAGCAAACACAGGTAACGATGATTCATTTTTACAAGGTAAAAAGATACAGACCAGTAAGTATCTAATCAAGGATTCAAGAGTGCTTTATTCAATAAAATATGATAAAAAATTAATTGTAGGACTGTTATCCATTAGACATGGAAGTTATTACACTTTCAGTGAAGTTTTATGCACACCCGGAACAACATACTGTAAAAATAAACTGTTGTAAAACAGAAAGTAAAGTTCTTACATCTCTAAGAATGATCACAGGTAAACATCAATTCTGTACTCTCTCTCTCGAGAGAGAGAGAGATGCTAAAGGTAAGCATTTAACCCTTAAACGCAGAGCCTCTATTTACAAAAGTGTCTGCCGTATCCCGGCATGGTTTGAGAGTTAGCGCTGAAGCGGAAAGAAAGTTTTTTCAAAAAATCACAGCACGCTTAGTTTTTAAGATTAAAAGTTCATTTTTCGCGCCTTTTTTTGTCATTGCCTGAGGTTTAGTATGCAACCATCAGAAATGAAAAAAAATATCATTATCATATATAAATATTGGAATATATGACAGCGCAAAATAAAAATTTCATATATAATTGTATACAAATCGCGCTGTGAGCAAAACGGTTAAAGCTAATGAGTTTTTTGTTTTTGTTTTATTGTACGCTAAATTGCGATGATTTTGGCATATAACAAATTGTAAAACAATCAAAGCAACACAGAGAAAATATTATCACAAAATGATGCATGAATTCGTAACGCCCAGACATATATAAAAAAAGTTTTTTTTCAAACATTCACCATAAATCGAAATATTGTGCTAGAGACTTCCAATTGGTTGCAAAATGAAGGTAAATGATTGAATATTACTAGAATGTAAGAATTTTAGCTTACAATTGCATTTTTCTACCATTTTGGTCGAGCCAAAGTTGACCGAAGATTGAAATTTCGGCACTTATCTTGATTTATATGAAAATATTTCAAAACTGATAAAAGCTACAACCATAAGTTATTTTTTGTTAAATTTTACATGCAATTGCACACATTTTCATATATAAAACTTTATGTAACGGCTAATATAAAACGGTGCAAAAATTACGACAAAGTGACTAAAGAAATTCTGAGATTTTCAGCAGAGTTAGCGTGCGGACATAAGGAAAGAGTTTTTTTTTTTGCAAAGTTCACCATAAATAGAAATATTGTGCTAGAGACTTCTCGTTTGTTGCAAAATGAAGGTAAATGTTTGAATATTATTAGAATGTAAGAGCTTGCAATTGCATTTTTCGACTATTTCGGTCGAGTCAAAGTTGACCAAAGGTTGAAATTTTGGCACTTAACGTGATTTATATGAAAATATGTCAAAATTGATCAAAGCTACAACTATGTGTTATTTTTTGTTGTATTCTACATGAAATTGCACACATTTTCATATAAAAAACTTTATGTAAAGGCTAATAGAAAACTGTGCAAAAATTACGAAAAATTAACTATAGAATTTCTGAGATTGTAAGAGCCTGACGCCGTCTCTTCCAAACACGTGTGTGTTCGTGGTCCATCGGAGTGGCGAGACGTTTGGCGTCTTCACAAACAGAAACATATACACAGTTTGATACAGAAGATTCGTTGGAACATTATGAGAACATGATTAGAATGCTTGCATGGCAATGCAAGTAGTGGTGATTGTACATACATCAAGACAACAATGGTTAGGGAGAAACAGATGGAAATATTGTATGGTTGAAATCGTGTTCCTTTAAAGAAAGAAAACGAAATGCTCTTGTAGTCTTGTCCACTCCGATGGGCGACGAACACACGTGTTTGGAAGAGACGGCATCAGGCTCTTACAAGATTTTCAGCAGAGTTTGCGCAGACGTAAGGAAAAAGTTTTTTTCAAAAATTCACCATAAATCGAAATACTGTGCTAGAGACTTCTCGTTTGTTGCAAAATGAAGGTAAATGATTGAATATTACTATAATGTAAGAGTTTTAGCTTACAATTGCATTTTTTTACCATTTCGGTCGAGTCAAAGGTGACTGAAGGTTGAAATTTTGGCACTTATCGTGATTTATATGAAAATATGTCAAAATTGATAAAAGCTACAACCATGAGTTATTTTTTGTTTTTTATTCTACATGAAATTGCGCACATTTTCATATATAAAACTTTATGTAAAGGCTAATAGAAAACTGTGCAAAAATTACGACAAAGTGACTACAGAATTTCTGAGATTGTAAGAGCCTGACGCCATATCTTCCAAACACGTGTGTTTGTGTGTTCGTCGTCCATCGGAGTGGCGAGACGTTTGGCGTCTTCACAAACAAAAACATACACGCAGTTTGATACAGAAGATTCGTTGGAACATTATGAGTACATGATTAGAATGCTTGCATGGCAATGCAAGTAGTGGTGATTGTACATACATCAAGACAACAATGGTTAGGGAGAAACAAGACGGAAATATTGTATGGTTGAAATTGCATTCCTTTAGAGAAAGAAAACGAAATGCTCTTGTAGTCTTGTCCACTCCGATGGACGACGAACACACAAACACACGTGTTTGGAAGAGACGGCGTCAGGCTCTTACAAGATTTTCAGCAGACTTAGCGCAGAAGTAAGGAAAAAGTTTTTTTCAAAAATTCACCATAAATCGAAATAATGTGCTAGAGACTTCTCGTTTGTTGCAAATGAAGGTAAATGATTGAATATTACTAGAATGTACGAGTTTTAGCTTACAATTGAATTTTTCGACCATTTCAGTCGCGTCAAAGTTGACCAAAGGTTGAAATTTTGGCACTAATCGTGATTTATATGAAAATATGTCAAAATTGATAAAAGCTACAATCATGAGTTATTTTTTGTTGTATTCTACATGAAATTGCACACATTTTCATAAATAAAACTTCATGTAACGGCTAATAGAAAACAGTGCAAAAATTACGACAAAGTGGCTAAAGAATTTCTGAAATATTCAGCAGAGTTAGCGTGCACGGACACAAGGAAAAAGTTTTTTTCAAAAATCCACCATAAATCGAAATATTGTGCTAGAGACTTCTCGTTTGTTGCAAAATGAAGGTCTGAATATTACTAGAATGTAAGAGTTTTAGCTTACAATTGCATTTTTCAACCATTTCAGTCGAGTCAAAGTTGACCAAAAGGTTGAAATTTTGGCACTAATCGTGATTTATATGAAAATATGTCAAAATTGATAAAAGCTACAACCATGAGTTATTTTTTGTTGTATTCTACATGAAATTGTGCACATTTTCATATATAAAACTTTATGTGAAGGCTAACAGAAAACGGTGCAAAAATTACAACAAAGTGACTAAAGAATTTCTGAGATTTTCAGCAGAGTTAGCTGATGCTTTCTTTTGGGATAAGAAAGAAATTCGCGCATGCGCAGCTGGGTCACGCTTGTAAACAAAACAACAGCGTGATCCGTGAACTCCCAGCATCCCTCAAGGTGCGATTTAAAATTTTTCGCAAACGAAGCCTGTAAGTATTTTTCCGAGAATATTTAAAAAACTTTTTATAGTCGACGTATTTTACGTCCACTTGGCATCCGACAGACGACTTTTGTCGACGTAAAATGCGTCCAGTCGGCGTTAAAGGGTTAACTGACTTTGACCACAAGGGATATCTGACACAATGGGTAAACAAAACAGTAGTACATGAAAGTAATGGCTTATATTTGATAGTTCCCAAACAGGACAGTATGACACTCAGCCTGAGTGTTCGAAAAAATGTAAGAATAAAAAATAGTATAATTCAGTTTAAAATAAATATGTCCTTATATACTGAATAAAATAGCATTCACTATGCTAAAATTTCGGGTGGTACATACAAAAAACGGACACGTGCAAAACAAGCAGCATCCATTTAGAACCAGCTTCATGGGATTTCAAAACTAATGTATTCAGAAAAAATGGGTTCTAACAACCAAGATGATTTAGTTCGGATATTGCTAAAGCACAACCAAGATAAAAAATGTGGCTCCTGAAATAAAAAATGATAAATTTTTAATTATTTTGTATTTTTCAGAGCTAACAAACCTGAGGTCTTTACATTAGGATAAATCTTCTGGAGCCAGCTGGAAACCAGTTAAAAAACAATCAAAATCGTATATGCAAGGAATATGTGGCATCTGGCATCTAATACACAGATGAGGTGGCAGTGAGTCAGAGACCTAGCTGGAACCTTGTGACACATCAGGCTTTCTTCCAACCCCGGATAAGACATAAGAGGGGCAGCTAGACACAGGGCAGTCTATGCTAAGACCTCACGTTTGTTAGCTATGAAATATACAAATTAATAAAAAATTTGTCTCTTGTTCATACGCGGAACAAACCTTCGGTCTTAACAATAGGATAGACTCACACTTGAAGGGAGGTATGAGAATCCTGAACTGACTGGAGGTTTGGCCCACCCAATCAACCTTCCTAAAAATTAGGGTTCTAACAAAGGAGTTGTTAGATAAGAGGGTATCTTACACCCATTCACTGGGCTAAAGTACAATGCAGACTGTTAGATTCATTGCATATACAGAAGTCAAAGAGAACCATATCTGTTCAAGCAACAAACCCTGTCAGCCACACATAAAGGATTTGTCACCACTTCTCACTCCCCTTGCTGGAGGCACTCCCCTGGTTGGAGAGAGAAGTAAAGGCTACTGAGAAGCATATTTGTATGTTGTATGGAACATCTAAATGCTGTAACAGTTTGGCTGCAACAATCACCTGTATCAAGCCAGTTGCAACGTATGATGTGTTATTCGTCAAAACCACCCATAGGTAAAGAAGAAAGGGAAAAAGGAGAGAAAAGAAACCAGTCATCTCATTCATTCTCTCTTTCACACTATCATCTTAAGCAAGATACAAATGGTCCCGCCTGGGACACTGGATGAGCTACACAACTTGAGCAGCCACCACTGAACCCAAGGAAAAAGTGTCCAAGGACTTGTGGGTAACATCCCTCAGGCAGAAGGAAGTGAAAGTGGTCTGATGGAGCCAAGAACCAGCATTCAAAATCCTATGAACAGACAAGTTCTTAAATACCAGAGAGGAACCTATTCCTCTGATGTCATGTGCTTTAGCACGTATGGTATTGGAGAGAGAACTTGACGTTGAAGCATAGGCTTGTCTAATAACCTCATGTAGCCAAAACGAAATAGTATTCTTGGACACTTCTTTCTTGGTACGGCCTGTGCTAATGAAAAGTCTACGGCACCTAGGTCTTAGGTGACGAGTCCTTTTCAGGTAACAACACAGTGCTCTGACGTGGCAAAGCAGTAACTCCTGAGGATCGTTGTCAACAAAATCCCTAAAGGAAGGAATGGAGAACGCGGGAAATCCGTCATCTTGAACCGAGGGATTTTGAGTCTTAGCCACGAATTCCGGGACAAATTCGAAAGCAACCGACCCCCAACCACTGGTATGTCTGACATTATAATGCAGACCATGGAGCTCACCAACTCTCTTCGAAGAAGCTAAGGCCAGGAGGAAGACTGTTTTTAAAGTCAAATCCCTATCTGACGACTGACTTAGCGGCTCGAACGGAGCTCGAGTGAGACTACCCAGTACCAGAGTTAGGTCCCACATAGGAGGCTTGAGTTCCCTAGGAGAACAAGATTGCTCAAAGCTTTTGAACAACATAGAGATTTCCCAGGATGAAGAGATGTCCACATCTTCTGACGGAGAACTAATCCTAAGGCACCCCTGTTGCCCTTGATAGCAGAAACAGAAAGGCCTTTCTCTGTCCTGCGATAGATTAGGAAGTCAGCTATCTGCTGAACAGAAGTCCCAAGTGGAGAGAAACCCCATCAACGACACCAATCACAGTAGACGGCCCACTTGCCCTAGTAAACGGCTGAAGAAGATCTCCTGAGGTAGCCGGATGTCTGAGTTGCTGCTCTGCCAGAAAAACTTCTCCTTTATGAGTGATACTGGATAACCTCCAGCCATGAAGAGACAAGGACCCTACCGACTGGTGGTACCTCTCTACGTGAGGTTGGCAGAGAAGAATGTGCCAAGGAGGAATCTCTCTTGGCGCCGCTGAAAGCACAGACAGAAGATCCAGGAACCACTCTGCTTGAGGCCATAAAGGAGCTACTAGGGTCATCCTGAGATTCTTGAAACTCACCACTCTGTTCAGGACATGACAGATCAGGCAGAATAAAGGGAAGGCATAAACTTCCAGGTTGTCCCAAGGATGTTGAAGAGTCCACTACAGCGAACAAATCTGAGACCACCAAACAAAAAACCTCTAGCTTCCGGGTGAACCTTGTGATGAAGAGGTCTAACATGGGTCTTCCCCACTGACAAAACAGCCTGCCTGCTACGTCCTGATGCACAGACAACTCCATACCTAGAGCTTGTCCCTAATGTCTTAGTTTGTTGGCCACTACATTCCTTTTGCCTGGAATGTACCGGACCATGAGCTCCACTGAGCTGTCGATCACACACTGGTGTAATTTGCCTGTCAAGAGAGTGAAGATGGCATAATACAAGCTATCACTGTAGTGTTGTCTGACAACAGAATGACGGAGTGACCTACAACCCTCTCCTGAAATTCCTGAAGACCCATGAAGGCAGCCTTCAACTCCAACACATTGATGTGGAGTTGCTCGTCCTGATAGCTCCACACCCCTTAAGTCAGTTCTTTCAGATGAGCACCCCAACCTTCAGAGGATGCATCTAAGAACAGAAGATCTGGAGGGGGGTGAATGAAGAGGAGTTCCTACCGTCAGGTTCTGGTCATCCAACCACCATAAGAGGTCACTTCTCACCTCTGCCAACAGAAAACTTTATGTAATGACTAATATAAAACGGTGCAAACATTACAACAAAGTGACGAAAGAATGTCTGAGATGTTCGGCCGAGTTACTGCGCGCGGACGTAAGGAAAAATTTTTTTTTCAAAAATTCACCATAAATCGAAATATTGTGCTAGAGACTTCAAAATTTGTTGCAAAATGAAGGTAAATGATTGACTATTACTAGAATGTAAGAGTTTTAGCTTACAATTGTGTTTTTCGACCATTTCGGTCGAGTCAAAGTTGACGAAGGTTGAAATTTTTTGTAGTAAACGTACGGTACGTTCACTCGTCACCCAACAGACAATTTTAGTTGACTTACGATACGTCCAGTCAGCGTTTAAGGGTTAATGGTCTCAGCTACTGTCTGCAATTCTCATGCATATTCTTTAATATCATTCAACTTATGGAATTCTGACCAGTCAACTTTATCAAGGATGCACTATGATAATCTTTGTAATGCTGGGTCATTCCTGGTGTTGATTATACAGCGGCACCTCAAATCAAAGGACCTCAACTTATCCAATTTCATTACTTGTTGGATGCTTATGAGTCCGGTAAAAGTAAAAATGCTTCATACATCTGGACTTTTTATCACTGTGATCTTTTGTGCTCTAACTACAGTGTACAATACAATCACAATGAGATTTACTTGCGACACATTGCTTAATCAATGCTTAAAAAGTAATATTTTAAGAGTGAAGAAAGTGTTATTCTTTGTAACATTTCAAAAGTGAAATCATTCTTTGTTCATCTGGCAATCATGTGTTTAAAAATTCTTAAATGTTTAGTTAAAGTGTAATTGCATGCATCTGTACCTGTATTTCAGAATCACACTATTGCCAGTCATTGCTAATAAATGTATAAACACAGTTCCTTACAATATTTTTTTAAATGTGATTTTGTTTTACAGTGAGCACATTTTCTGAAATTCTAAGAGCTGTGGTTAAAGAAGTGTAGTTGTACTCATATCTGTATTACACAATAGGAAATCATTGTTAACTAAACATGAAAAATTCTTACATGGATTTTTTTCACATGACTGCTCCCTGCTTCCCTCTTTTTTTATTTTTATGATTGCTCCCTGCTTCCCTCTTTATTTATTTTTAAACTATGCAAGCACTTACTTTGAGATTCTAAGATTTGAAGCTAAAAGAAGTGCAACTGCCTCAGCCTACCACCACCACACCCCTTGACCTTAAAAAATCACTGTTTACGCCATTTTATACCCACAGAATTCACGGAATGGAACGGAATGCAAAATTTAGGCCAAAGGCAAAGCACTAGGACCTATGAAGTCCTTCAGCGCTGAAATGGAAAGTGAGAGTAAAAAGATTTTTAAAGGTGTATCAAGAGGAACACCTTGCAGTTATGCTATGAAACAATTATTAGGAGAGGGTGAAAAGTAATATGGAAGAAAAAGAAAATGTAGTGAAAGTACAATAAAAGGAGTGGAAGGGGTTGCAGCTAGGGGCTGAAGGGATGCTGCAAAGAACCTGAAGTAATGCCTACAGTGCACCAGGTGAGATGCACTGATGGCACTACCCCTCACAGGGAAAGAATTCAAGGATTCTGACTCTAACTACTATGTCCCCAGTCACCACAACCCCACTGGGGATTCATTATGGTTCAATCACTACATTCAAGGCAAGATTACACAAAATTTACAATACATGACCTAACATAATTTTGGATTTTGATTGACATGTATTGTACCTGATGCACTGTTGTTTATATTGTCATCTTCAAAGTAAGATTTTGTTCTGTATGTGATTAATATCTTTAGTTTGTGGATGTGAGCCTGTCTTCATTTATATGAGCATCACATTACAATATATTACACTCATGCTGGAGTTAGCCTCATCTCACTGTCTCTCTCTCTAGCATATTATTTTCATAGATATTTAATGCTATATAGCATTGTACTTAATACAGCAATGTAGTGTCTCCTCACATTTTTTCAACATTCGTATGTGTATATGTACACATATGCATTGAGTTACAGAAACTGTAAGGAAGGGATTGAGTGACATACTGGCTGGGTGTTGACTGGCTTATTGGTGGTTCCTTACTAAATCAATGTACAGAATCTTCGAAGTTGTTATTGACTGGTGCGAGCTGCAAAGTAGCATCTGCACACAGACAGGGCAAAACAGAGGTAATGTTCTGGACATCTGTGTTTGTCGGCACACAAACAGATGGCAATTGTGAGAGACATAATAAACGTACAGTGATAAAACATATATCAATGGAAAGGCCAGGAAATTCCACATATGGCCAATTGCATGAGATTCGAGACAGATTAATGAATGTAATGCAGTAGCATAATACATGTGAAACGGCGAGACGTTTGGCGTCTTCACAAACAGAAACATGCATACAGTTTGATACAAAAGATTCGGTGGAACATTATGAGTACACACGATTAGAATGCTTGCATGGCAATGCAAGTAGTGGTGATTGTACATAAATCGAGACAACAATGGTTAGGGAGAAACAGACGGAAATACTGTATGGTAGAAGTTGAGTTCCTTGAGAGAGAGAAAAAGGGATGCTCTTATTTTTGTCTGGGTCCCTCCGAAGGTACACACGTGTGCTTGAAAGAGACCGTGATCGGCACGACGAGGTCTCTTACAAAACTACCCACTTACTTTATGTTTTGTAACCTCTCTCTCTCTCTCAATTTTTTTTATAAAGAATAACCCTAAGAGAGAGGCAAGCAAATACCAAATTCTTACTGAAAAAAAAATTGTGTGAGAGAGAGAGCACATACACAGCAAGCGCATAGTTTACAAGGTGACTTGCCTAACCATGTCAATATGGGATGCTGGATAACTGTTACGTGCAAACAATATCTTAGAAGTACATGCCATGGCATCAGAGGGGCCCTTGCTGTCTGCTAGTGGACCTTTGAGGTGAGACATATCCTACAACCTACATACTCACACTGCAGTCAGGCCTCTTCCATCTCATGACAGTAATGTTTCAGGAACACTGTCTCTGATGACCACTCCAACTAAGAAACTTCTTCTGAAGAGATGTTCCTCATAAAAGCCAACAAGGTGCCCACCTGCAGGACATCATGAGGGTACTCCTTTTTTAATTAGGGACCCTAAGGTAATTGTCAACCCATGAAGTGATAGTGGCTTATTAGTGGTAGGATGTAAACCATGACATCTAGGTAAACCTGGAATACTGAGACCAGAAATAATGTCCTATCTGTAACACTGAGATCCCCTTGAAGAGTTGGGGATTTTCTTTTCAACATGTCTCCCATTCTTGTTAAGTTCATGGATATGGACTCCTGCTGACAAGGTAGTCAAGAAGACTGCCTCTTGAAGTATATTAGTATGATTGCACTGGGCGCACTGAATTAAGCAGATGACAGAAGTTGCAGAGCCTTTTTCAGGAACCAGGTAATAGGGGACCTTGCAGGAGCAGGTCTTTGCAGTGCAAAGGACTGCAAGAAGAGAACTAAAAACTTCAGTAGTAGAATCTATGCTAAGCACATGGGGAAAGGGCTCTAACAGTGCAGACCTGTACAGGTGCACCCTGAGGTTACCCTTAATAGACCTATTGGGGGTAAACTCAGACAGAATACAGCTAAAACATGACTGGCTGGCTGGTTGCCATGGTGACTTGTTAGTCAATGACAGCCTTGTACTTCTGTTCTATTTACAGACATTTCCATCCCAAATTGTGTGTACAGCACTAACTTTGAACGTTGCCATGATCATGATTATTTGACTGATAAAGGATTGTGTACTTGTAGTAATATGAGAATACATTATACTGTACCCTTATTCACTGTGGAGAAAAGATCGACAAGGAAATATACTGCTAAATTTAAGCTGCAAGTTGTAGCTGAAGCTTAAAAACCATGTTCAAGCTGCTAATGATTATAAATTATCGTGCATCAGCAACATGGATGAGAAAAGTATTCATGCCGATAAAAGATAAATATGTAAAGCTCGTATTATGATGAAATCAAGTGAAAATAGTGAATGGAGTCTGTTGATTTCTTTACACAAAAAACATGGCCCCCAACGCCATCTATTAACGAAAAAATAACTAAATTTAGTTCACAACAAGGCGTATTTTAAAAAATGCTTCATACAATGAAATATAACCTTGTCCAATATACTGTAGAAAATTGCTCTGAACTGAATTAAATACAGCAAAATAAATTTACTGAGTAATCGCCCTCAGTTGATTTCCAACACTGATCACTATGTTCGTATTTCATAATACAAGAGTGATATGAGAATACACACAAGATTATTGGATACAGTGAAGTAAAGCATAACTTTTTAAAAGCCATGGAAAAGATGCATATTCATTATGTCTATACAGTATTTTATAATACAATACTATGTGAATATTACGCAAATTTTATATCTCGTGTATGATGTGACCCCCTTAAAATTAGCTTCAAAATTATGTCTTCAAAAGTCGCACGATAGGCGAGTATATACGGTAATTGAACTCTAACCAAAATTTGATGTCTCATTCGAGGGTGTTCGTACTTTCATTAATGAGTGTAGAGCCATTGTGCATGAGATGAAACAGTACTGTATAATGTAGACCTGTCAGATGTTGATTTTTCAGGTTGTAAATTACTAAGTCACACAATATTTGCTAAATTACCCCCTACAATTACAAGAGAGTTCATTCACAAAGTAAACAACAACTACCCCTCTATTGTAGATCTGTTTGATCACTACAGAGACATTATTAAGACATTAAGTCGAACGTCAGATCCCAAAGGTAATGCTAATGCTGAGAAGAAAGGCAGTCCTGTGAAGGATTATTGAGTAAATCAAAATATAAATAAGTGCCAGAAAAATTCAAATGCTTCTAAAATCAAATCCCCAACAACACCAGAAAATTTCACCCTCACTACTCAACCTAAACCTGTTCCAAATGGTACCTGCCCTACGAATCACAATGTAAACAGTAATGTTAATAGTTCTAATATCAAACACTGCAAGTTTTTTAGTGGAGTTGGACATGGCACGATCGAATGCACCAAATTTGAGAAATCAGTTGCCCGTCAAAGGCGGTGCTCTTCACTTGGCTTATACACACTGTGCACTAGTAGTACACATGATTCAAATTCTTGTCCTGGTAAGGACAATAAACTTAGTTTTTGATATATTGTTTGCATATCATATGCTTGCATTTTTGCATTATCCCCTAACAACAGTAATGGTGGGACATCCACAAATCTGTGTATAATGTTCAACACCTGAAGGCTTGTTACCAATCTTTTCTGCTTCCTGTGTTGTCTATAAAATGTCATGGTGTTAATACCTCTTGCACTGTTAGGTGCCTTCTAGATACAGGAAGTCTGAGAAGTTATCTGTCGAAGTCTGTTGCTGAGGAGATTAGGAGGCCTATGAGCAAGCCTTCTACATGCTATTATGTCACTTACTTTTCGGGTGCTTCCGAGCATCAGCTTGGTGAATGTCTAATATATGTATCTATCCCTGGTGGGAAAAGGTTTCCTATTGATATGTTGGCTGATCCTGATTTTGACAATCAGTTGCATGTTTCTCGGCTTGATGTGGCTATCAACATCATCATCAATGAAGGTTATTCTCTAGCTGAACCATCCCTGGGTTCAAATGGTAAAAGTATACCCCTTGAGGGTTGAGTTGGAGTTGACATAGTAAACAACCCGTATTCGCATTCTCATGATTCATGGACTCACTGATTTGCGAGATTTTCTGTGGAACATACAGACTCTATAAATTATTCACAAGAAATTCTGCAATTCGCAGACTTTTTCGTCAAGAAATATTCACTAATTAGCGTATTTTGATGTTATTTTCATGACTAAATACATTTTTTATGATAAGAAAATAATTTACTAATTTTCAAATATTGTTAAGATTAGGCAGTCCGCAGTTATTGGCAATCCAATTTTATGGCTCTTGTCTAGCGACAACAATAACTGGATTTTCGGCGCCGATATGCGCTGATCTCCAGTTATCAGCGCCAATCCCCACTTATTGGTGGCACCGATCCCTGGTTACTGGTGCCAATAACCAGGGGTCGGTGCTATTATCGGTGATTTTTGGTTATCGCCACGCAGTCAGGAACAGAATCCCCACTGATAACCATGGACTGCCTGTAATAAGATTAAATAATAATAATAATATAATAATAATAATGGAAAGAGAAACCCACAGGATTCCTGTGTATAACTTGTTTACTTGTAAATATTTACATATTACTTGAATCTCGAGTACTTTCAAGTCCTAACTGTGACCCTTTTTCAAGAGATGTGAAAGTAGTCAGGCTGGTTCAAGGCCCAGCAATCTTCTGGAACTTCTTCTCCCTGTGCTGTCATTTATGTGATGGCTGTCCTGGTTTCCATTCTCTTGAGAGTTGTTAATCTCCTCCTGTCGGTCTGATATCCTGATCTGATGGTCAGTGGGATTAACCCTTGTGGTAAGTGAGTAGTCACCATTGGTCTGTTGGGCAGGAGACCTAACCTCCAGGTCAGAAGGGTCGATCTTAGCTTCTTTTAATATTAAAGCTCGGCTCAAGGGATCTTCTGAGGTAAATCCTTTGTTTCCTTCTATCACTTTCATCTCTCTGATGAGTGCCCCTTCCACTACCCTCCTATGACTGATGTTATTGCTTTTGTATATGTCTTCTCAGAGGAGTGATGATGGGGAGTAAAGAAAACAAACTTGGAGATATCTTGCCAGTGAGATTTAGCACTGCTCTACTGAGATTAAAAAGTTACAAAGATATTAGAATTTTGAAAGCTGACAAAGGGGGCAGCATTGTTAACATGAATAGTTCAGTATAGGGATAAAATGTACAGGCTACTAGATGATAAAACTATCTACGCTAAAATAGAGAATCCTCCCACAGTCCAAAAGCTTCAGAATACCTTCAACCAGAATGCGAAGAAAATAATCAGTAAACTAAGTGATGGGAAGGACACGCTACGCAATAAATTTTTCTCAAGTCAACTACCTGAACTTGCATACATATATGGCAACCCCAAAATACACAAGGATGGCTGCCCACTACGCCCTATTGTTTCTAGTATGAAATCTCCTAACAAAAAGCTTAGCTAAATTTTCAGAATCGCATATTAAACATTCATAGAGAAAGTTAAGAACAATATAAAGGGACACATGGTTAGTTTTGATGTAGTAGCTTTATTCACCAATGTCCCCTTAGATAAAGTTTTAGAATTTCTACAGACTAAACATAATGAGGGCATTTTCAATCCAAGCATAGAAATAAGTGTCTTCCTGGAGTTGATCAAATTGTGTGTTAGTGATACTTATTTTTTGTTTGAGGGACACCTGTACAAACAGAAATATGGAGTAGCTATGGGGTCCTCATTATCACCAATACTCGCTAATATATATATGGAATATTTTGAGACCAATCTAGTTCCTAATATTAACCCTAAACGCCTACTGGACGTACCATACGTCGACTAAAATTGTCTGTTGGGTGCCAAGTGGACGTATGGTACGTTGACTAAAAATGTTTTTTTTAAATATTCGCGGAAAAATAATTATAGGCCTAGTTTGCGAAAGGTTTTAAATCACGCGCCTTGAGGGATGCTGGGAGTTCATGGATCACGCTGTTGTTTTGTTTATAAGCGTCACCCAGACGTGCATGCGTGAATTTCTTCCTTCTTGCACCAGAAAGCATCAGCGGCACATCGTCGGAGAGTGATATCTTGACGCATCCGTGTTTTGCAGAACTTTGGCGAGTGTTTGCGTATTTGTGAGGCAACAGGACGTAGAATACAACAAAAAATAAATCATGCTTTTAGCTTTTACCATTTTTGAAATATTTTCATATAAATAACGATAAATAGAAAAAAATCAACCTTTGGTCAACTTTAACTCGATCAAAATGGTAAAAAAATGCAATTGTAAGCTAAAAAACTTAGTCTAGTAATATTCAATCAATTTCCTTCATTTTGAAACAATTGGCAAGTCTCTAGCACAATATTTCGATTTATGGTGAATTTTTGAAAAAAACTTTTTTTTACGTCCGCTCGTTACGAATTCATGCATCATTTTGTGAGAATATTTTCTGTGTTGCTTTAATCGTTTTACAATCTGTTATATACCAAAATCATCGCCATTTAGTGTACAATACAACTAAAAAAAAGTAACTCATTACCTTTAACCGTTTTGCTTACAGCGCGATTTGTATACAATTATATATGAGTTTTTTTTTCGCTGTCATATATTCCAATATTTATATATGATAATGATATTTATTTTCATTTCTGATGGTTGCATACTAAACTTCAGGCAATGAGAAAAAAAGGAGCCAAAAATGAACTCTTAATCTTAAAAACTAAGGGTGCTGTGATTTTTTTAAAAAACTTTTTTCCGCTTGGCGCTAGCTCCCGAACGCCGCCGGCATACGGGAGACGTTTTTGTAAATAGAGGCTCGGCGTTTAAGGGTTAATGTCCCTAACTTAAAACTGAAAGGTTGGTGGAGATATGTGAATGATATTTTTGCCATTCTGCAGGATGATGATAGTGAAATAGAAACTTTTCTAGATGAACTCAATAGTTTTGATAATATCCAATTCACTCTAGAGAAAAGTAACAATAATAAACTGACCTTTCTAGACATCCTGATAGAAAGGAAAGAAATAAGATATGAATTCAGCACATATAGAGCCCACACACAAACTCGTATATTCATTTCTTCTCTTTTCATAGTCATGATATAAAAATGGGTGTTCTAGCAGGTTAATTTCTTAGGGCAATGAGAACATGTGACCCTTGTACGGTAGATAAAGAAATAAATTACATTGATGAACCCTTTGATACATTAGCATACCCGGAATGGTTCAGAAAAAGGGCACTCAACAAAGCTAGGAGGATTTTTTACAGGGAAAATACAGAGAGTACAAGGAATACAGAAAACAAGAAAATAGTTTTCCTCCCTTATATGCCTAAAATGAACCAAATTACATAAAAAACGAAAGAAATTAAATATAAATTTGTGTATACCTTTGACAACACCGTAAAAAACAAAGTATGTAAAAATAAACTGGAAGGAGAATTGCAACAATTGTGGAGACAAATATGTGGGTGAAACAGGTAGGAGAATAAGGACTAGAATCCAAGAACACAGAAGGACAGTACAGCTCATGGGAAAAGGACCATAGGATGGATTTTAAAAACAGAAGAAGAAGAAGAAGAAGAAGAAGAAGAAGAAGAAGAAGAAGAAGAAGAAGAAGAAGAAGAAGAAGAAGAAGAAGAAGAAGAAGAAGAAGAAGAAGAAGAAGAAGAAGAAGAAGAAGAAGAAGAAGAAGAAGAAGAAGAAGAAGAAGAAGAAGAAGAAGAAGAAGAAGAAGAAGAAGAAGAAGAAGAAGAAGAAGAAGAAGAAGAAGAAGAAGAAGAAGAAGAAGAAGAAGAAGAAGAAGAAGAAGAAGAAGAAGAAGAAGAAGAAGAAGAAGAAGAAGAAGAAGAAGAAGAAGAAGAAGAAGAAGAAGAAGAAGAAGAAGAAGAAGAAGAAGAAGAAGAAGAAGAAGAAGAAGAAGAAGAAGAAGAAGAAGAAGAAGAAGAAGCATGTTTAGAGGGTACATTTTATGATAAAATAATGATTTACAGTACTAATTTTCAAATATTAAATTTAATGAGATTAAATAATGTCATCAAATATAATAAAAATAATTATCTCCCTCTCTTTTTCTCTTACTGAGATGAGAGAATTTTTATGTTTGTTTTGTATAAATAAATGATTTACCTAATAATAAGTACTACTTTTCAATAATAATAATAATAATAATAATAATAATAATAATAATAATAATAATAATAATAATAATAATAATAATAATAATAATAATAATAATAATAATAATAATAATAATATACTGTAATTACAACATTTACGCAAACTTCAACACCGATCTTTTGCAAAGTTTCAGAGCTCACAGGGGAGGGTGAGCCTGACAAATGTAATCTGACATATCTGACAGGTTCACCCTCCCTCCTGAGCTCCGAAACTCAGCAAAAGATTGGGGTTGAAATTTGTTTAACATTTTTTGTAACTTACTATATAGATGCATAAATGTTGTAATTACAGTATATTATTATTAATATTTGAAAACTAGTATTCATTATTCAGTAAATCATTTGTCATAAAAAACAAATAAACACCATATAAATTCTCTCATCTCAGTAAGAGAGAGAGAGAGAGAGAGAGATAGAGAATTATTATTTTTACTATTTAATGTTATTATTTAATCTTATAAAGCTTAATATTAACATCTGAAAATTAGCAATGTAAATAATTATTTTATCATAAAATGTACCCTCTAAAAACAGAATTTGCCACATGATCAAATGAATTTCCCTTTTTTCTACCTTCTCTCTCTCTCTCTCTCTCGCCAATGGGTAGCATGTGAGAAATAAATAGATACATAAAAAGATACTCAGCTCAGCCCTTCTCTCTCTCTCAGGAAAAGGTACTGCTAGTTTGAGTCTCTTTAATGTTGTAGTAAAGGTAATACACCTTTGGAAGACAAAAATCAATCATATAAATTTTTTGTTGTCAGTTGCTTACAGAGAAGTGGATTAACATTCCTTGTGAAATTAAAGAGACAAACTCTCTCTCTCTCTCTCTCTCTTGCCTGTGCCAGCACAAGGGTTAGAAGTACGTATGTATGTATTTTTAAGGGTACTAATGTTTAAGATGACTTTGAAATAATAATATAATTTCAAAGATTAATACAGTAACACAATAATAATTCATGACATATTTGATGTAGGATGATACTTTAAGCATACATTTGGTATTTGAACTATCAAGATAGGCAGTTATTAGCATTTTTAGAGGGGAGGTTCTAAGTATTCGCAGATATTAACTATTCGCCAGTGCGGGGGGTCTGGAACTCATCCCCCGCGAATACAAAGGGTTTGCTGTACTGCAGTTAATCCCAGACCTTCATATTACTCAGTGCATGCCAGGCCCTGCCTGGAGTACACCAATGGGCCTTGTTCCCTTTAGAAATGTGATGCAAATGTGATGCATTTCCTCTATCCTAACCAACTAAACTCCTACCAGTGCACATCAACAAGTTGCAACTAATCCTGACCTAGAATATCGGAACATCGTTCCTATAGTGGAAAATGCTCCTTCTTTTCAAATCAACTTTGTACTTTTGCCCAGGAAGTCTTACTACTCTTCATTAGAGACCTTGTTTCCTGACAGGTCCATCGAACAGGGACTCAAACAAGTGTTCAGCCTACACTTCTTGGGTTGTCAAGAGGAGTCTGAGCCATCATCACAATATGATCTTGCCAAGGTTTAAGATTTTCGGCAAGGCATTACCTACAAAGACAAAAAATATTATGTCAGTCTTCCATGGAAGGATGACCTTATTGACAAGGTTCCCTCCAATCATAAAGATGCTCTTACCGTTCTGAACCGAGTAGTTAATAATTTGGAACAAAATGGATTATTGATTGCTTACCAACAAGTCTTTCACATCCAACTTCAGGATGGAATCACTGAAAGGATCAACATTAAGCCTCAAGACTTCAACAAATATATTTGGATTCCTCATGGGCCAGTCATTAAAGATGAACTCAATTGAAAAAACTAGGCCTTACTGGTTACTGAGTAGAGTATTAGAACTTGTAGTAGGACACGATCAAAATGTGAGAAGCGTAAAACTCAAAGAGGGTGATGGTATCATAGCACATCATTCCATTAATCATCTGTATTACTATGGAGCTTTCTCTCACAATTTCAGAGATGTTAACAATCAGTCTGATGCAGATTCATCTCAAGAGGGTGAGGAAAGTGAACCATCTAGTTCTCAACCAAATGTCCCTGATGCAGACCTTCCTCACCAAGTACAGTAAACTGTTTCTCTGATACAGGAGCGCATCCAACAAGAGCCGCTGCCACTGCTTGCAAGAGCAAAATGAGCAGATGGTGTGCAGACCTCAAAAAATAATTGTCTTCTAGCTTCTTCTCAGTAGTTTAGTTATCATTTTCATGTGCAATGTCATTGCACTCCTATTGTTGGCGGGAGATGAGAATTTTCATACATGATTCTGATCAGATTTAAATTTACGTTTCTTGCCTCACTGATATTTTTGTTTACTAACATTATAAATTAGTTCTTTTATTTTGCATGTATTAATCCTTTTATTTAGTTCTTCCAATGTCCTGTAATACTTTTGTGTCCTTGCCTCAATGTGAATTCCAAGAGGAGCCATAATAAAGTTAAAGCTCCGAGCAAACTACTACTACTAACACAAGTTCCTTTTGAACATGAAAAGGAAAGGACACACTGCCTAGCCACTTCGCTTCAGACGAAAAAGCTAGCTACCGCTTGTTGCAAGTTACATTTACCACTGAAGAACAATGAAATTCGTAACAAACTTTCACACTTCAACAGAAGTAACCAGATACCATGTGGAAATCTTATGGGAATTTGAGACTACAAAATTCTCGGATCTTCATACAAGAGCTAACTTCTGGAAGCTTCTAGAAAGGTTGGTGGGCCTTGTATTGCAGTACACGTGGAAGAACCTCCTTAACCTTTTACAAATTTTCCAATTAAAGCTTGAGTGCATGTTCTGAGAATCTCAAATCCTTGTAACTAAACTGTTACTTTCTATCTCGTAAAATTAAGTCTCTTAAAACAAATAATCACCATATAAATCAGGCTTACCAATCTTGTGACTTGTCTAAGAATTAATTACTTTTTCTTATAATTAACAACCACTTACGACTACATGCAAGACAATGGTATAAACAACAGCAAGTACTGACATAAACAATCAAATAGAGAAACAGCTGTTTGCCAGTTTCAGTTACCATAACTAACACACATTTACTAAGGGTTGCATTATACTTGCTGACTTGTTAAAAAATGTGCTAATTTTTAATGCTGACTTCCATAATAAAAATAAAATCAATCTGTATTTATCCTTCACGCAATAGAGAGGAAAGTGTTATGAAAGTATGCCACTAAATTTACAGTTGTAGCTGTGGCTGAAGAAACGAATAATGTGCAGGATGCAAAACATTTAGGAAGAGGCAAAAACAACATCCGATACTGGCGAAATCACACCTTTACTTCATTTACTATACTGCATTTATAAATAAATAAAGTTGCATTTTTCAACCCTGCTTGGATAATTTACGAAAAACAATCTCCAAAATGTGTTTCATTCAACAACTTATGGCTGTGATGATGTCGGTATAACATGATCAGCTGATGATTTTAAGAATCTAAACATAACCAGAATGCAAATGGTGCCTAATCGCAATGTTGATCATTTAATTGTTATACGATACAACAATAATGCATGAAATATAATCACATACAGTATGTAAAGCAACAGTTTTATTAAAATTATCATTACTCTTAATAAAACTATTACTTGACTTTTGCAAATGGATATCTATCAGTGTAGCAACCTACAATAGGCCAAAAGTCTCTCTCTCTCTCTCTCTCTCTCACACACAAAACATAATGTTCAGGCTCAAGGAGACAAAAGCAGCAGACTTTTACTGAAAACACAAGCCAAAAACGTATGAAGTGCCAGAAAACACTGAAAGATGCCAGGAGATCAGAATTTGACAGTGCACTTATAAAGTGGTTAAGCTCCAATGTAGTAAAGGTGTAAGCATTTCTGGGGAGATGATTATGGAGTAGGGTATAATTTCATAAGGAACTAAACCTTATGAATGATTATTCATAAGCTTTGTTCCACATTTGATAACACAGCAACATGTATGTGGAATGAGCTGGCAAGACTTTATTTACATAGGGGGTATTTTAGGGGTGATTTCTGTTATTTGGGATTTTCTTTAGTCCGGCAGTGGCCTGGTCCCAAGGGTCGCAGTTTTAAGAGGTCGGATTGTAGTACTAGTGCTAGTTTCAAGAAGTCAGACTGTAATACTAGAGATTCCTTGCAGAATTCCACCAGCCCCAGCTGCATTACTTTCAACCTCTTACACTTCATCTGTTCAGTTTGGTTTCTTCTTACCTGTCCAACCTGAACTTGACACTCCTCTAATTATCATCTGACATTCAAGAACAAAATAATCCTTTGGGCACTTTCTGTGAGGATCTTAGAAAATGTGACTCAACAATCTTGTTAAGATAATTTATAACTACAAATTGTTTAAAAATAAGAAAATTACTTTCAATAGATCATGACTATCACTGAAGTAAAATTAGAAATAAATATATTTTATTTACTTACATCAAGTGTTCTACAATGTTCATCCTTTGTACGCAACTGTATGGTTAACCTCTCAAGAGAGAGATTTAACTTATCCATTTCCTCCAGCAATCGGTTTTTCTCTGCTTGCAAGTTTTCAATAACTTGATTCTTCAGCTCACCATCCTGAAATGGAGTTAAGATTATTTTTAAAGCATATATAATTATGAAATTTCTTGAAATGAGTAGCAATGATAGACCAAATTATTTAGTGGCTACAGTGCCTTTTGTGAAGGGCAATACAGGCACTAATGAAACATTTCTCAGTCCCTCCAGGTCATATAGCATGGCTTTTGTTTTAAAACTTGCATTCATTCAATTTGCTCCCAGGTCATGATGAACCCCATAATTTTTAAGTAAAATTACTTCCATGCAAACGGCTCTCCATTTATACAAAATTATGGAATCCTGAAAAAAAAAACTTGTTTTTGGCTGAGCTGGCTTTATGCCAGCAAGAGCAAGGGTTCTTGCTCACAGAGCAGCCCATAAGTCATAGAAAGAAAAAGACCACAATATACATACCGAGACTATGCTTCATCACCCTCCAAGGTATTACCCTTTCCCAAAACTGTTGTGAGCAGGCATATTCCATGTTGCTCTTTCAAGATTAGTAATGTCTTGCATTTTAAGTTATGTACCAATAATTTACAATTACTTTCTAATTTACTATAAACCTATTTTTCATCCAGATAATTTCTAAATTTTTACTTAGTCATTTTACATTCGGGCTGGAGGCATCATTTTTCACTGAGTGTTACCTTCTATTCTCTGTTTCTTTGAGTAATTTCTTTTATTCTTTTGCATTCTGTGATTTCTTAACTTTACATTTTGGACTTCTTTTTTGTTACCATAGTCATGAGATTCCTTCAGAAGTAATTTTCATCAACAATTTCCTGCCACTGTAATTTTAAATACTGGGCAGTCATATTTCATACCAGTTTCACAATAGAATGTTTCCTTCAATTAACTATTTTCTGAGCATTACTTTCTGCAGTGATTCATTTCACTTTTATTTTCATGTTCTGATTCAAGGTTTATGGCCTAATCATTGCTGTTTTGTAAGTGTTCATGAATTTATAATTTTGTGAACTATTAGTTCCTCACTATTTGTACTCGTTTATTTGTGAGGATTTCAACAGCGCCTTATCATTATGACTCTGTGTAGTACTTGTGAGTGGCTGGAGGGGCATGCTTGCAACTCCTTTTTGCAGCAGTGATATCTGTCCCATCTCTGTGAATGAGTTCAAGTAAAGTGGTTTCTCTCTGCACCCAAAGGAGAGCTTCCAAGTGCTGTGCTCCCTAAACCTCTCTGGATGCCTCCTCTAACTCTTCGTCACTGAACCACACTGTCAATCCTATGATCAAAACTAAAGTTTCTTCCATTTGAGCCTCTGTTCAAAATGGCTCCTCTTCAATCTAAGAGTGCTCAAGAACAGGAAGCACAGTATTCTGCTAGATGTCTCAACCACTACTGTGTTTTCTCATGTTCATGACTTGCCTCCGCTCAAGTGCTGCCTGTTTTTTTTTCCTAGCTACACCCATGTTCACACCTCCTCCCTCCCACTCTTGTTTCACTGGAGTTTCTGTGAGCTGCATATCTGTCATTTAAGGAACATTTGAAGAGGTACTCAGGTTTCCATGATAAGTTCTGTCAACTCCAGCAACTCTTGTCAGCACTGCCTCCTCTACCAACTGATAAGACTGAGGTTTCCATGTCTACTTCAGTCTGTGTCTTTCATAAGGCCAAGCAAAGCTGCCATGACATTGACTGGGGTCTCCTTCTCCTGGCTAAATTTAGTATTGGCTGTACCCACAACAATGAAATCTAGGCTGACAAACCAAACACTGGAAAATTACTGTATCCATGCCTTTGATTTATAGTACTTCGGCACCTGTGTCTGCCTTTGTGGCTTCCTCTTCTGTTTCTGTTCCCAGGCCTTGTTTGGAAGATACTCCCTCCCTGTCAACTCAGTCTCCCATAGTGCCTCCGCTGACAGTCAGAGTTGCAGCTTTATTTTATCCTCTTCCTAAGAGTATTCTTAAACAATGCTGACAGGAATCATTATCTCATGAACCTGCGAGTTAGGAAACCAGCTTTGAACCACATCATCATCCTGAAAACATTTGCTTATGCTTCCAGAGGAGCAGTCATAAATTGGGTCATTGTTCCTCCATGCAACAGAAGCAGCTCTTAAGGATCTTCTCCGACATGCTACAGGCCCTAGTGCTATGTCCCACACTGTGACAATTCAACAAGTCTCTCCTGACAGACTGAACCAATGAGTTAATGGCACCATCCAATTTTCTCTTCTTCTGTTGTTTCCTCCAGTGATCTCACCTTCTTGTAGACCTTGTCGTTATCCTTCAACTGGTACTCTTTCTCATTGATCTGCACCTCCTTGTAGACCTAGTCATTATTCTTCTCTTGATGCCCATCCTATGACCACCCCAATTTTGACCAACAAGGGTGGCTTCTTCCCAGACCCCTTCATCTGGCCCTTTTAGCATTCCTCAGATACCTAAGAAGGCCAGATTTTACCTTCTTTAAATCTTCAGCTGAAAACCCTTATGGAAAGAGTCAACATGATACAAAGCCAAGATAGCGCCAACAGGAGATCTGCCTGCATAGAGATACAAGTTATAAGAAAAAATGATAAATAAATATGAGGAAAAGAAAAATAAAACTGATACACCTGAATCCAGATGTCAGTAGAAAGCAGGAATAAATTTGTTCCTTGCTTAAACATTATGAGATCAGAAGATTCCACAGGTGCACTAGGCAAACTACTGTGCATTTTAGTTGCAGACAAGATCAAATTCCTTACAAACTGAGTACTAGTATTAAACCTGATACTGTACTAATGTACTAGAAAACAACACTGTTTGCCTATTGTTGAAAGCAAAAACAGCCAGGATAGGTAAAGAAGAGTGGAAAAAATATTTGTCGTAAAGTAATATTTATACTTTACACAAAAAAAAAAATAATTGTTGTTAAAGTAACTTTTATATTTTATGCAACGAACATAATGAACCCTCGTTATTTCTATGGCACATGTTGATATTAGTAGGTGGCAAAATAAACCTGACTGATGACATAACTATCCAAGAGTTTGAGATGAGAGTCAGCCCTAAGACAACATTGGAGAACAGTGCTCCAGACAAGGAAGAAGAAAAGTTTAAATACTTAAATACTTTCTATATACTGTACACATACACACACACATTATATATATATATATATATATATATATATATATATATATATATATATATATATATATATATATATATATATATATATATATATATATATATACATATACATATACACACACACATACAGTGCTCCCCACTTGTTCATGGGGATAGGTTCCAAAACCCACTGCAAAAATGCAAATTCCCCTCTGAAAATGCTTATAAGTGCTTTAAAACTGCCAAACACCTGTACCCTGAAACTAAAACATTTACAATTGCCCATTTTAACATTTCACTTCCAGATTTAATAGTTCAAACAAAAAAATACCTTAAATTATCCTACTAAAATAATTTAATATTTCAAACAAAAATAAATCCCAAAACACCCAAAAACACCCAGTCATCTTAGATTACCCCCATGCAACTGCTACTCTTAAGTATATACACCCCTAAAGTGCTTATAACAATGATTTACTAATTTTCAAATATCAATGTTAATGTAAATACAACAAATTTGAGAGTTTGAGAGTTAGCGCCAAAGCGGAAAAAATTTTTTTCAAAAATCACAGCACGCTTAGTTTTTAAGATTGAGTTCATTTTTTGCTCCTTTTTTTATCGTTGCCTGAAATTTAGTATGCAACCATCAGAAATGAAAAAAATATCATTATCATATATAAATATTGGAATATATGACATCACAAAAAAAAATTTCATATATAATTGTATACAAATCGTGCTGTGAGCAAAACGATTAAAGCTAATGAGCTTTTTTTTTCATTGTATTGTACACTAAATTGTGATGACTTTGGTATATAACAAATTGTAAAACAATCAAAGCAACACAGAGAAAGTATTATTACAAAATGATGCATGAATTCGTAACGCGAGGACGTAAAATTTTTTTTTTTTTAAATTCACCATAAATCGAAATATTGTGCTAGAGACTTCCCGTTTGTTGCAAAATGAAGGTAAATGATTGAATATTACTAGAATGTAAGAGTTTTAGCTCACAATTGCATTTTTCGACCATTTTGGTCGAGTCAAAGTTGACCGAAGGTTCAAATTTTGGCACTTATCGTGATTTATAAGAAAATATTTCAAAACTGATAAAAGCTACAACCATGAGTTATTTTCTGTTGTATTCTATATGAAATTGCGCACATTTCCATATATAAAACTTTATGTAACGACTAATATAAACCGGTGCAAACATTACAACAATGTGACGAAAGAATTTGAGATGTTCGGCCGAGTTACTGCGCGCGGACGTAAGGGAAAAGTTTTTGCAAAAATTCACCATAAATCGAAATATTGTGCTAGACACTTCCAATTTGTTGCTAAGTGAAGGTACATGACTGAATGTTACTAGAATGTAAGAGTTTTAGCTTACAATTGCGTTTTTTGACCATTTCGGTCGAGTTCAAGTTGACCGAAGGTTGAAATTTTGGCACTTATCGTGATTTATATGGAAATATTTCAAAACTGATAGAAGCTACAACCATCAGTTATTTTCTGTTGTATTTTACATGTAATTGCGCACATTTTCATATATAAAAATTTATGTAATGACTAATATAAACCAATGCAAACATTACGACAAAATGATGAAAGAATTTCTGAAATTTTCGGTTGAGTTACTACGTGGACGTAAGGAAAAAGATTTTTTCAAAAATTCACCATAAATCTAAATATTGTGCTAGAGACTTCCAATTTGTTGCAAAATGAAGGTAAATGATTGAATATTACTAGAATGTAAGAGTTTTAGCTTACAATTGTGTTTTTCGACCATTTCGGTCAAGTCAAGGTTGACCGAAGGTTGAAATTTTTTGTAGTCGACATACGGTACGTCCACTCGGCACCCAACAGACAATTTTAGTCAACATACGATATGTCCAGTCGGCGTTTAAGGGTTAACTGCCATCCTGCCACATGCAAGAGTATTCTGAATAGCAGTCCGGGGCACCAGACAGTTCCCCCCCCAACATTGAATGGAGTTGCATTAACACCCTTCACGTTCATTTGTGTGTTAAACTATTTCAGGGGCGTGACCTTTTCAGATTCAGCAATTTGCTACACATTGCCTAATTTTATTGCACATTGTATGTGCTTACTTGATTGCTGCTCAGCCAGCCTTTTCATATTAATTTCCTGATTGCTTCACTTGTAAATTAATTAAGTTTAAATTAAATAACTGGTTAATTTTTCCCCATGGTGACCTCCAACTCTCTGTTTACTTAGATGTGATATTCATTCCATTTATCGCTTACATTCCGAGCGCTTTGTGTTGGCCTTCAAGGCAGTAAATTAAAAGCCCAATTCCATTCTTCCAACCGGCCTCAGAATGTAACAGTAAAATATATATATATATATATATATATATATATATATATATATATATATATATATATATATGTGTGTGTGTGTGTATATATATATATATGTGTGTGTATATGTATATATATATATATATATATATATATATATATATATATATGTATATATATATATATATGTGTATGTATATATATATATATATATATATATATATATATATATATATATATATATATATATATATATATATATATATATATATAAGAAACAATAAAAATTGTTATTTTTTAGATCCTCTAGTAGGAGGTACCAGAATGGAAAAATAACCCACAACTTGTATCATCGGCTAATGACAACTTCATTGTCATTTAACACCATACCACAGAAGAGAGTACAACAATGATTAAATACTTTACACTTTGTATGGACTTTTCCAGCCTCAGATTTACAAAGGTAAACTTACCTTTTCAATCTCAAACTTAAGGGACGTAACTGCTTCAAGCTTCTCAGTCAGCTCACTTTGGGCCCCTTCAAGGGCATTGTTTGCACTTTTTAGAAATTTTATTTTCTCTACAGCCTCGTGAAATTCACTTTTGCTTTGTTTCAATCTGTAAAATCAAGAGGTCTGTTAGAAACTACAAAATTTAAAAGACTAACATTCAACTATATAGCATCTCCCAAATTCAGTTGTCTTAATTCATAGTTCACAAATACATGTCATTTTCATCTTCAACCTACACTTGATCTCAAAATGTTTTCAGAAATAATGAAGTTCAATTAACATAGGAAAGCAATGGCTGTCAACTGTGTCTCTGTCAAGAGCTGCATGATGAATCACTGTCATATGTTAATGCTGATCTCATCTTTTTTGTCTTGATGCATGGTACAAGAAGGAAAATCAAAACTTTGTCCAAGAACATGGACTGTGAATAATACTGGAAGTGGTCATGGTCATCTGGTTGAATACAAGAGTGAACACACTGAGTAAGAAACATCACAGGAATACTCAGTAGGAGGTACAAGAATAAAAAATGCTTTATGTAAATGGGCCAAAACCCTTTTTAGATAAATCTGTCAAAAGTATATAAAATAAACCTTTATATACAACATTAAATGCCTCTGAAACATGATATAAATTAGCTAAGCTTATCAAACCTAAATTCCAACATCTTTCATAAAACCAGTAAATTTTTAGAAATGTTCTATCATTTTACAAAAGGACTGCTTAATCAGATTTTTTTTCTACAGGTTCAGTGCTTGAAAGCTCTGATATTAAATCATCATTCAAATGTTCCGATGAAGAAACAATTTATTGAGGACAGGGCTCTTTATTTACAACAGTGAGATATAATGAAACTGGACAAGTGGGATGTTAAAAACCTTGACATTATGTGCTGAGGCTGATCACTGTATTTCATGGCGAGGTTTACTTACAAACTGAGGCGAGAGTTTTGCAATGGGCTTTCTTTTGCCAGTCCCAATTGTAAATATTGTATCTTCTTCAGCTTTCATGAAGAAAAACAGTTGGCTGATTGTCCACGTCAATGAAATTTTTATAGAGTTTGAGGATAAGACTTGTTCATGAATAAAAAGCATGTACTGAATTTCCTACAGTATTTAAACAGTAAAAATAAAAGCATACATTGCAATGTAATATAAAAAATATGACAATCAAAATAGTAGGTATGTATCCTACTGACACATAACATACAAAGTATTTTACATAAAAGGTTTTACTATTGCCAAATGGTATTTTTAATATAATTCCAATGAAATTGCAGCCACTAGTTTAAATTGCAAACATATTAAAATTTTACCACATGCAGCATATTTTGAAGATTATAGTCATCATCCATTTTTCAACTTCTGAAAGTCTGGTGATTAAGTCTTACTGTAATCCATTTTCAACTTAGGAAATTCTACTGACAACAGTTGTCACTGAAACTTTTTTTTTATAGAAATTTGCTATAAATTGTAAAAAAGCATCCTAATAAAATTTGAATAATAGACCCTAGATCACCAGCATTCACCTTATCCACAACTCAACAATACATGCAGGTAACTGGCACCCTAGATATAAAAGCAATGTATATACGATTTCATAAAATTAAGAGTGTTCTGATGGCAATGCTTGGTGGAGGGACAAAAAGGAGTGTTGCACAGAGGAGAGTGGGAGGCAGAGGAAATAATTCTGGGTTGGGGGGGATAGAAGGGTTTGATTTGAGTTTTTTTGTGGTTATTAAAAATATTTTGTTTCAAATATTTTATTGAAAAGTATTAACCTGTAATAAAATATAGTTAACTCTCGAATTAAGGGATTTTGACAAAGGAAAAATCTATTTCTGAGGAAGGTCCCGTGTCACCCGGTGAAATTCCATTACAGCACGAATTTCTAGGTATAAAAATGCTAGATATACCAGAGAAAAAGAGCTTTCAGGAAAGCTGGGGTTACTACCCCCAGTCGAGCGTCTTCTAGGAAGACGTCGGTATAAGGAAGGGTGAGTGAAATACCACTACCACGGAAACATACTCGAAAGATCTCTCCTTATCAAAACCCCCGGAACAGAGCGGTGAGCCGTTACAGCCCCTACACTCAACACCCGCCAGGACGGCGACACCAGCGCCACCTACCTCATTCCATGCTAGCACTAACCCCAGACTTGGCATGTGCAAGTAGGGGAGCAATAGGTGAGTCAGGGGAGGGTCACGGGTGACACGGGACCTTCCTCAGAAATAGATTTTTCCTTTGTCAAAATCCCTTTTCTGAGTTCAGTCCCATGTCAGCCAGTGAAATAGTGATAGAGAATCATGCCAAGGCTGCAACTACGAGGAAAAGAGGGTAATCTGAAGAAAAAAAACATAAATTACGAAAATAATTTTAATCAGGGAATCTCTTACATGTAGCAAGAACACTAAACCTAAGGCACATCAAAGACTTAATACTATGAAAAGTGGGGAAGTCCCCGGCACGACGGGGAAGAGGCCCCAAAAATACTTAACACTACTAAAGCATATTGAAATATGAAATTTGCATAAGATAAATGCATATACAATCTTAAAGCTACACACGTAAACTTAGGCTAAACACGTAAGAGACAAAATCAATGGAAAATAAAATATACAGTACATATACATATATCTGGGGTACATGGAGCAAAATAAAACCGCCCAGTACCCCACAAGAAAAAACAATCATAACATGTCAGATTACAGTTTCCACTCAACAGAGACAAGATACATCAATATGAGGAGCCAGGCAGTGAGGCATGATCAACCAGGAGGATAAGCAGAGAAGTAAATGAGGCAGGCGGAATGGGGAAAGGATAGGATAAGGATATGATTAGTTAAGGTGGGGAGATGACACTTCCCACAGCTATGGTAGAAAATTTCAGGGCTTCGAGCGATTTTAAATAGTGGCGTTTAAACACTAGAGGTGATTTCCAACCCGTATATTTAGATAGTTCTGAGAAGTCCATATTATGAAAGTAATTAATGGAAGTAGCAACTGCTCGAATATCATGAACCTTAGGAACTGAATCTGGGTTGGCCTGTTTAATAAAATACAGAATTTGTTGTCTTATAGCATTCAGTGAAAGAGTACCACCTTTCTCCCTGATAAAAAGAGGACCCGACTTACTCTGTGGAGTTCTTAAAAGGTAAGATTTAAGTGTATAAACTGGACATAAAGACTGGTCTTGTGGAAGGGGCACCACCTTCCAAGGAGACCACCTGTCTTGTGGGTCTTCATTTTTGGCTAAGAATCTAGGGTCAGGGGAAAGGAGGACCTCTCCGGACGGGAGGAAGTTCACAAAATTATCACCTCTAGTGAGAGCCGATAGCTCTGAGATTCTAGCACCTGAAGCCAAGCTAATCAGATATAAAGTCTTCCTTAACAGATCCTGATAAGAGCATTGAAAGTTGTCCATCTCTGATGCTAACTTAAGGACGTCATTGAGAAACCACGTAACAGAATGTGGGCGTGATACGGGTCTCAGACAAGCGCATGCTCTGGGGATAGATGAAAAATAGGAATTTGTAAGGTCGATTTTAAAGCCGTATAGAAATACTTTCTTCAGGGCTGACTTGACTGTGGTAATAGTGGCCGGAGCAAGGCCTTTCTCAAACAGTGATCTAAAGAAAGAAACTCCTAAATTAGTCGTCATGATTTTGGCTTCAGATGCTTTCAGGAAGGAGGCTAACTTTTTGACTGCTGAGTCATACTGTCTAAGAGTAGAATCTCTTTTATCTGATTCTAAAAACAGAGTGTTGACAGGGTCAATGTTTGCTCATTTTGGGCTGCGAATTTTATAAAGTCCATAAAACTAGGGCATTCTGAATTCTTGAGGAAGCTGACACAGTCTTGGTTTGTACTGTCTGGGTCAGTATGGGCTTGGGAATCCGAAGACTCCGCAATCCCAGTTCCTGAAGAAGAGGGAACCAATTGCTCTTCGGCCAATAGGGGGCTACTAGGGCTGGTTGACCTTTGAATGTCCTGAGTTTGTGTAATACTTTCAGCAGTAAATTTATTGGAGGGAACAGATAAATTTTCTCCCAATTGTTCCAATCTACTGTCATTGCGTCTGTGGCGTACGCCTGAGGGTCCAGGTTCGGGGCCACGTAACAGGGGAGCTTGAAGTTGCTCTCCGTCGCGAACAGATCCACTTGGAGACCCGGAACCCGGCGGCAAATCCATTTGAAAGACTCCCCGTCCAGGGACCACCCGTCTCCAACGGAGTAGCTCTGGACAGGAGTCCGCCACCACGTTCCGCACCCGCTAGGTGGGTGGCTGACAGGTGCCAGCCGTGCTTGTTCGCCAGGGAGAAGATAGCAACCATTACTTGGTTTACTTGACCTGATTTGGAACCGCCCCTGTTGATGCAATGATCTACCACTGCGCTGTCCAATACCAACCTGATATGAATCCGGTTGGGGGGGCGGATTTTCTTTAGAGTTAGAAAGACGCCATAGCTTCCAGGGTGTTTATATGGAACTGCTGAAACATTGTGGACCACGTTCCTTGTACTTTCTGTTTTGGTGAATATCCCCCCCAGCCGCTTAGGGAAGCGTCTGTGTGAACAACTAGTGCCGGAGGGGGAAATTGAAGCGGAACTGATTTGGACAGGCCTCTGACTGTGGTCCAAGGCCGCAGTCTTGTTTTTAAGATTCGAGGAATAGAGGAGACCTTGTCTCTGAGCTTGACATTGGCTCGACTCCGCCACACTCTGTTTATGTCTTTTAGTTTCGCTTTTAAGAGCAGGTCCGTCACTGAGGCAAATTGAAGAGACCCAAGGACTCTTTCTTGGGATCGGGTGGATGCCGATTGATTTTTGAGAAATTTCCTGGTGAGAGATGCTATCTCTTTCCTCTTGGGAGGCGGGAGAGATAACGTGTGAGAGGACAGATCCCACTGGAGACCCAGCCACTGAAACCGGGACCCGAGTCAGGCGGGACTTCTCTCTGTTCAGTTGAAAACCCAACGACTCCAGGAAGTTGATGACTATGGACGAGCCTTCTGACACTCCAGAACTGTTGGTGCCCAAATTATCCAATCGTCAGGTACGCTGCTAGGGATATCCTCGGGACCGGAGTTGTTGCACTACCGTGTCCGCCAGCTTGGTGAATACCCTGGGTGCAATGTTTAGACCGAAGGGCATGACCCTGAAGGAGTAGGCTTGATTCCCGAGTCTGAAACCGAGGAACTGAGAGAAGTTCCGCGCAATCGGGACGTGATAATAAGCGTCTGAAAGATCGATAGAGGTGGTGACGGCTCCACGCGAAGTAGAGTCCGCACCTGAGCTACCGTAAGCATGCGAAATTTGTCGCATTTTATATAGAGATTTAGACGCGACAGATCCAGGATCACTCTTTGCTGATCGGAGTCTTTTTGGGAACAGTGAATAACCTGCCTTGAAACTTTAGGTGCCTTACTTTCTTTATTGCTTGTTTGTTGAGCAATTCTGTCACGTAATCCTGTAGGATTGATGAGGGTGGCTGGTAAAACCTGGTTAGAGGAGGAGGGTCCTTGATCCAGCTCCATCCTAGTCCTTTGGACACAATGCTGTGTGCCCAAGGGCTGAAGGTCCATTGGTCCCTGAACCAATACAGGCGACCACCTACCTGTGTTCTCTCAGTGGGAGGGAGCGGGTTTGTTCCCTCTACCACGTCCAGGCCTTCCTCTTGGGGTGGTGTTGGATTTTCCTCTATGAGGGGCCCTGCCTCTTCCCCCCCTTGCGATTCTATTAAGGCCGTGAAAGTATCCACGGCCCTCATAGGTGGGGTTGTATGCTGGCGAAGCAACATATGAGGGCGCAGCAAGGGAATGAGCTGGTTGGACCAGCACATATTGTTGGGGTGAGCCTTGAGGTGGAGGGCTGTGCCACTGCCGAGACCGGGACGGCTTGAACTACCGCCTGATGGTGGGGCCTCTTATGTCTCCTGAAACGTTTGCCTCCTCTCGTCTGGGGCCGCCAGATTCTGGGGTCTTGCGCTTGTAGGCAGAAATGCCCCAGCGAGAGCGCAGACTCTGGTTGGCCCTTGTAGCCTCAGCCATAACATTCGTAACCTCTTCTTCTGGGAAGAGGTTAGGCCCCCAGATCGAGCTCTTAACGAGCTTGTTTGGCTCGTGACGGATAGTGGCAGCAGCAAAAATGAATTTTCTGCATTCCAGTCTGGCCATGATGAACTCGAAAAGGTCAGACTGAAAGCCAGCTAGCAGGGACTTAGCCAAGACTTGAAAAAATGGCTCGTCTGCGCAGGAGACGGCAGTGGCTTCCGTAAGGCAGACGGAGTTCAAGGACCGGGCTAACTTAGTCCGGGCATCAAACTCCGCCTTTAGCAAAGATTCCGGCAGCTTGGGGAGCTGTTCACTGAACTGTGAGGAAGCACAGAAGGGGTCCAGTTTCCCAACAGTGAAAGTGGACGGAGCGTCCACCCAGAACTCGTCACTTCCTGGGAATACCAGGGAAGTGGGGTCTGTTTCCCTCAGCTGCGGTAACGGATTACCTTCAAAGCACGCTCGGGCCGTAGCCAGAGCGACTTTGTTCAAGCAAGGGGTGGGCAAATTGTCTCCCAGGGCAAACATTGTGAAGTTGCCCTTGAAAGGAGTCAACTTTGTATTTTCTGCCTGCCACTCCGTCAGAGTGCGCAGGAGAGCCGATTGAGCTTGGTCCCTAGGGACGATGACAGTCTCCCTAGGAACCTTATCCGACCGAACCCATGCTTCCTCCGTTAATCTTACGAAGCCTGGGTAGGGGGGCAAGAGATCGGCGGGGAAGAATTCCAATTCCTCCAACCGTCTCATGCCAAGACCTTCAACCGTAAGTTTGCCATCATGTTGGATGGCCCGGAGGGCGAAACGCCAAGGGTTACCGACATCGAAAGGCGGGAGGTCCGCTGTGTCGGGGATGACATACTGGGGTTCGGCTGGGGGTGGGCGAGCCATTCCCGCTAGTATATTATCATGACTGGCCAACTTTTCGGAGATCTTGGTGAATCTCGTGTCAAAATCCTCCGTGAACCCTTTAAAAAGTTGGTTCGCAAAGGCCTCTGCGTCAAAGGCAGGCTGGCGAGGAGGGCTTGGTTTTGCAGCCCTCTTACTCGCGCCTTTGCCGGAGGAACCAGACTTGCTCCCGGAGGCTACAGGTGCTGAGACCTTAGCCTTCGACGGGGGGAAGGGCGATGCCTTCTTGGAGGACGAGGACTTATAGCCCTTCGCCTTCCATGAAGTCTTCAACTTCAACTTGGGGATAGCAGACGGAGCTCTATCACCCAAGGAGGAAGACTTCACAAAACCTGCAAATAAAGAAATGGATGAAGCTGGGGAGTCAAAAGGGGGCCCGCCCCAACAACCTCACTTACCTCGCTACTTACCACCTGGTCCTGTTCAGTATTCATAGGTTCCAGGTCTAAGTCTAAGGCGGCGACGTCCTCCGAAACCTCGGCGTAGAGGATATCCACTTGGGGTGGCTGGGTTGCATCCCGGATCTGCTGGATGATGGGGGTGGCAAGATCTTCTGGCACTGCGGCCGCCACCCGTGCGCCGGGTAGAGCAGGTCCTCAACTTGGCATCGAGGACGTAGGGCTTCCCCGACGGAACATTCCTGCCAAACCCAGCCACCCAGGCCCGGAGGGATTCCAAGGCAGACTTCTTGGAAGACTCGTCCGCCTGTAAGAAAACCAGCAATTAGCCAAGAACGAAAAAACAGTCCGGGAACCACGTAAACAATATACAATATGAGGAGCGTAAAACGGAGGAAGACTGTCACTTACCGACTCATCCTGGACGGTTGCGCACAAGGCGAAGCAAACCTCACAACCATCAGGGTGCCAAACTACCAGGTCGTCGAGCCGGACCGCACAACCAGCGTGGGTCCGGCACACTACGTGACCGTAGGGTTGTTGGAGTGAAGCGGTACACCCCGGCTCCTCACAGCGAACAGTCTGTAAGCAGAGAAAAGTACATGAACCCACCACTCTAAGCAATCTAAAGCCGGCAAGGCAGGGAAATTCGACTACAACCGAATACTCCGGCGGAGAAGAACTCCTTATCATAAACTAGGCCAATAAGCTCTAAAATACACAGAGTGGAAGGTAAAAGTTTCCAGACCCCGGAATACTCCGGGAATGAAAGGAATGAGACAACAAGAACTCACCGCAAGGGCTGCCAGTAAAAATAACGGCATGGAGCCCCGGTGTAGAACCGGACTCATGTATATATATAAATGAGGAGAGTACTCCGTTAGATAAACACACTTATCTAAATATGTATATTCATAAACAATAACATTAAACAAGTGACGGTACAAGGGTAAATACTCCGGAGACCGGAGGGATCCGCTCCTTATATAATATAAATCCCTTTTCACTTACTTCCCCGCCGGAGAAACAAGGTGGGGAAGATGCTCATATGTTCATAACATAAGCCGAGCAAATATATATTACCCTAGCCAAGTAACCCGACGGGAGAAAAGAAGTGTGGGATAGAGTGTCGAACACGTTCGAGCTAACGAACCACCAACACCAACACAGCGATGCTAGGGACTGTATGGGAGGGAGCGAATCCCTCTACCAAATGGAGGAGTCCCTGAACTCGGAGAAAACGCCATCTAGCGTCACCCGCACGAGTAGAGCAAGGCTGGAGGGGTGGTGAGGGGGTGGAGTAGGGGAGAGAGGTAGGCTACGAAGAAAGGGAACAGGAGACGGGGAAAAATATCACCCGCTCAACTGCACACATACACCACTCCAAGAATAATGAAACTTGGGAGGGTGGCCTACTACTAAGGGAAGCGACCCAGCCCGATGCCCGACTCCTTCCTAGGCGAAGCCTAATAGGGACCTAACCTAGTATAAGCTAGGAAAATGGAAGGAGTGCGGAGGGGAGGAGGAAGCAACAGGGAGAGAAATTTTTGTGCCGAGAACCAACCGGGATCGAGAAGAGGGGCAAGGAGGCGACTAGCCTAGAGGAAACACATCCAAAGAACTCTATTCCCCAAAGGAAGGAAGAGAACTAAGGGGCTCACTCTGCCCACCAAAAACGACCCCGGAGGAAACAGCAACCAAAACTCCTCAACCTGATGATCTCCACACCAAGGGCAAGGGATGGAAGCAAAACAAGCCTACTCCACTAAATAACCATCACACATAAAAATGGGAACAAAAATGTGCTCAATAGGGTGCGTAGCCTACCTCGGGGAAGCGGTTAGATCTGAGGCTGCCGCCACCACGAGGAGGTAAACAATGAATAAAATAAAATAAAAAGAGAGCACCATCTCCAAGAATAAAATAATTAGCCTAATACAGACCAAAAATAATAAGGAACCCAACCTGGGGGGGGGGGTACCTGGACGGGGCATCACCCTCACAAAGGCCGACAGGCCAATGATACGTAAATTCGAGAAAAAAGGGGGGGAGCCACCGCAGGGAACCCACCAGGATGGGAACCATGGGGCAAAAATACATCTATAACGACAAGGAGACAACCCCAACAGAAAAGAACTGATGGGGTCGCCTCGCGGTCGACATGGCTGGCGGAGGACGCCGTGGCGTCATAATAAGATCTCAATATTTATGAAAAGACGAGACCATAACAGCCAAAAAATAGAACAAAACCCCACAAGAAGATGGTACTTAACTTGGAGATGGTAAAGCTGCTCGATGACTTGGCGAAAGATGAAAATAAATCCAAAAAAGGGCACGAGCACACAAAAGGAAAAGGACGCAATCACGTGCTAGAAAATGGAATGAGGTAGGTGGCGCTGGTGTCGCCGTCCTGGCGGGTGTTGAGTGTAGGGGCTGTAACGGCTCACCGCTCTGTTCCGGGGGTTTTGATAAGGAGAGATCTTTTCGAGTATGTTTCCGTGGTAGTGGTATTTCACTCACCCTTCCTTATACCGACGTCTTCCTAGAAGACGCCTCGACTGGGGTAGTAACCCCAGCTTTCCTGAAAGCTCTTTTTCTCTGGTATATCTAGCATTTTTATACCTAGAAATTCGTGCTGTAATGGAATTTCACCGGCTGACACGGGACTGAACTCAGAAATACAAATGTTACATTCCTGGAGAGGTCAACTCAAAAATTGTGTTATTTTCCCAAAATAAATATTAATATGCTATTGAGATACTTTTTTTTTTAGTTTAATCCTTAAATATTCTTCTCTGTGTTGTATTTTATTTCATTGCCAATGGCTGTTGTAGTATATTGAGCTGTACTTAAATACTCATTTGAAATCGTGCCTCACCACTTTAGTGTCACCTAGCAGGACGCCTTGTAATTAATAGGAAGTTCAATAAAAGGAACTCAAGTTGCAACATGGGTTTACATTAATCCCTGCTTTTACTTCTGCTTTTGTGCTTGCTAGGGGGAGTTGCCCCCTTGTTACACTACAGCTGTCCTTTCCTTATTAATGTATACCATTATGTATGCTAATTTTTTTTAATGAAAAGTTTGCCTGGATGCAACAAAATATCTTAAATACAATGATTAGTATCATAATGAATAACAAAAGTTTACATAGTCCTTACTATGCATACACATCCATATATCATGTGTGAGTGTATTACTTAGCCAAACTATCTTTTAACCTTGATTTTCTTGCACATCTAGGATATGCTTACCACTAAAAACCCTTACAAACAAATGGGGAAACCTTTCCTCCTATGGCAGGATTTAAGACAACTTAACCAAGAATGATAAATGTTCCGCCCTTACATACATACATATATAAAAAGAGCAAGATATATAATTGTGAGGATAAGTCTATTCCTGTCTTCCTTACATATCTGAATTCAACAGACATGTATGTAAGTGCTGGAATAGACATTTTTTTTTGTCAACTGGTTAAGGGTAATCTCTCCTACACATCAGTAGTGGATTCAAATCCAGTCATGGGCATCAAAATTTCTTTAAAATTTCTTTATTTTAGTCTACGGGTTTGGAGAGGTAAGCTTATCCATAAAGTGTGAAAAAAAGTAACTATGAAGTGACTACTGCTATTACAAACATTATTTTCTCTGATTATCTGTAATAACACTTCCATGGCCCCTGGAAATGTCAAGACAAGGTTAAAAAAGACTCTTTGGATGTGAAACTAATTTCTGGGCTCGACCTGTGTCACCCAGTGAAATAATCCATTAGCACTGATTTCTAGGTATAAGTATTGCTAAGTATACCGGAGAAAAAGCTAACCATAATGCCAGGGTTACGACCCTTGGATCAAACGCCATTGGATGGTGTTGTTATACACAAGGGGTGAGTGGTTGCCACTACCACAGGTCTCCGTCCTTATAGATCTCTCCAATCTCAAAACCCCGAAAGGTGAGGGGCCGTTCTAAACCTCATCCTCCGCACCCAGCCAACCACCAGCCCGGCCGCCATCTTATAAACATTCCAATTTAGCACGCCTTTCAGATCACACCGTGTTTTTTCTTGGTGTCGTGTTTTTGGTTTTTTACTGATTCGACATGTCTTCCCACCCAGAATTCCCACCATCTAAGTTGAGTACCATATCCTTTTGGTTTTTTATTACAGAGGCATATTATTTGACTGTTCATATATTATTTACCAGGTTAAATAGTGCTACGTAGCCGGGCGTGGGCTGTGTCTGCCTCTGCCATGCTTGACCCTCAGTCTTCGCATGTTATTAGCAGGAAGTTCTGCTAGTTTTTATCCATGCTCCATTCCATTGGAGCCTTATTTGTAGAAATTACCATTTCGCTGATAGGAGGCTAGGGAGCCCATATCTGACTGATCTAGGTTAGGGATGGAGGTATTCCCCTCCCCTTTTTCTGATCATAAATTTTTCCCTTTTCCCCTGGTTTCCTTCCTCCACCAGCAAGTTGGTACCTTCTAGATGGTGGTATTGTTATGCTCATGATCATAACTGATGTGTACGAGGATGGATGACATGTCTATTCTTGGATTAGTTTATATGTGATTCGGCGTCAGAGGCGGCCATCTTGGGTATCCCCGCTTCCCGCGTAACGGTTGTTGTTTGGCCCTCTCTGCCGCTGAGTCATTTTTGTATTCATAAGTATATATTTTTAAGTATATATAATTTTAAACTTCTCACATCGAATGGTCCCCTTTTTTATGTTAGTACTCTTGACGTCAGGTAGTTTTATTCGATTAGGTTTAGCCTAGCCTACTCGACCGTACCGTAATCGGTTTCGGAGAGTTAGGCTGGATAGGATAGGCGCTTTTCACGATGCTCATGCTACCTAGCTCACCTGACCAGGCTGTTTTGAGGTTTTGGAGGGAGTTGTTAGGTTTGTGAGGGAGTTCCTCGTTCTCTCTTGGCCCACCTGACCAGGCCGTTAGGTTTTGGACGGTGAGGTTAGGCTAGTGAGGGAGTTACTCTTCCCCCTTAGCCCACCTGACCAGGCCATGAGGTCTTGAGGGTGAGGTTAGAATAGTGAAGGGTCTCGTCAATTCATAGTCTTCCACCTGACCAGGCTGTCGGTTTTGGAGGGTGTGGCCAGGTTATGCGAGGTTCCTCTCCCCCCCCCCTCACCTGTAGCGCTCATCCTGGCCTTCCTGAACAAGCCAAGAAGTTTTGGTTTTGGAGGGTAGGCTGGGATCGAAGGTTGCACAGGTTATTTCGTGTATGTAGCCTAGTCCTTCTTTACCTGATCAGTTAGCTTTTGGCGAGCGACCTAGGCTTCTTCCTAGCAGAGGGAAACCGATCGCTTGCGTTCGGGACCCCGTGGGGAGTTTTCATTCAGCTTCCAGAGGGTGCTACCCACCCATCTGGTCGCCGTTCGCCAGGTTTCCGCCACTCTGCTACCTTTCCCTTATCGGGCGGTGTTTCGTTTGCTCGCTTTCCACAGTTATAGCTGGAGCGTCGAACACTGTCCCAGGGATGCAATCATGAGTTCCGCTATGTTCAGTCTCCGCCAGGTTAGTCGGATCTTTCATTGTTATCGTCCATGTTACCACTCCAGTGGGTATGGTTTTCGGTTAGTTGGCGCTTTCCACTATGTGGTTCCCGCCTTGGGTGATTGAGAGTTGGGGCATATGCGAACACTCATTTCCGCCACCTTACGCCGTTTCCATAATATGTGACATAACGAGACTTTCGTGGCAAATCACGGCAGAGTACCATAGCGCCAGACTATCTTAGAGTACTTTTGTTTACATGATTAGTAGTTGGCCATTCTGTAGCAGATGACATGCATGTTTCATCACCCATAAATCTGTGTATTAGTCTTGTACTACCGGATTCAATTCCGGCGAGTTTTGCCTGATGACACGCATGTTTCATCACCCATAGTCTATGTTAAGGTAGCCTATTACCGCCGGACCTACTCCGGCGGGCCTTGCCTTGACGTTACTCATGTACCGCCATTCCAATTACAGATGGTACGCTGTCAGGAGCCAGGGTTCACAGCGGTTCTCCAACAATCCTGTGGACACGAGGTGTGCCGGTCGCACTCCAGCTGCTCGGTCCACGTTGGGGACCTGATTGTCTGGCACCCAGATGGCTGTGAAGTCTGCTACGCTCTGTACGAGCTAGTGGTGGATGAGTCGGTAAGTTTTAAGAGACCGCTAACCTTTAGTCTCTTTTTGACTTTAATGATTTATATAGACATATACGGGTAATTGGAGAATATTCTCGGTAATTCCTGCCCTTTCTTACAGTCTGACCGGATCATCCGTGACTCTTCGCTGTCGACCCTGAAGATCTGGGTCGGCGGATTTGGGAGGAACGTTGCGTCTGGCAAACCTTACGTCCTGTCGGAGGAGATTTGCAATCTCCTCTACCCCGGAGCCCGGATCTCTGCTGCAGTGCCGGCGGAATTGGCCGCCCCTATCATCGAGAGGATCCGGGAAGAGACGCAACCCTCCCAAGAAGACAACCTGTGCGGAGAGGTGACGGAAGAGGTGGCGGCTATCAACATCCACCTCGAACCGATGAGCGTGGACTTGGACCACCAGGTAGAAGGTAAGGTGGTAAGTGAGGCAGGGGGAGAGAGTTTTGGTAGTCCCCTTTTTGGTTCTCCTTCTTCTTCTTCTTCTTCCTTTCAAGGGTTTCCTAAACCAGCTATCCTTGAGGACAGATCTAGGTCCGTTGTCCCCAAGGTGAAATCCTTGAAAAAGAAGGACTTACCAAAGTCCTCTAGACCTCAAAGGTCTAATCCGTCAGCTCCCTCAAGGTCGTCACTGGCTCTTAAACCAGTGGCGTCCACTAGTAAGGCTACTCCCCCGTCCAAAGGGTCGAGATCCAGGGTGTCCAAGGCTAATCCTCCACAGCCTAACTTTGACCCTGAGGCCTTTGCCGAACTTCTGATGCAGAAGTTGGACTCTAGGGTTGAAGCTAGGATTCAAGACCTTTCTTCCCAGCTTGCTTCAAGCTTGGAGACCTCTGGTCAGTCAGTGCTGTCATTGGCACAAAGGATGCAGGCCCAGGAAAGCTTGCTCTCCGGATTTATCCAATCCGGAGCAGTACATCACTGTCATGTTGTTCCGGATGCCTCCAGACTGCCCCCCTTTGATAAGGGAAACACGCTCCCCTGCATAATGATACCCTGACCATCGAGGGCTTGGGCACTCGTCGTCTGGAAGAACTAGAGTTCTTTCCACCCGACCTGGTGCCTCCCTACCCAGGCTATGCCAGGCTAACAGAGGAAGCCTGGATTAGATCAGACAAGGTCCCGAAGGAAACTGTTATCTTTCCCAGGGACCAAGCCCAATCCACCCTGATGCGCGCTCTCACTGACTGGGAGTGCGAGAATACAAAGCTTACTCCCTTTAAAGGGACTTTTACGATGTTTGCGGTAGGTGACTCCATCCCTACCCCCTGCACAACTAAGGTCGCAGTGTTGACTAGTCAGGCGGGAATAGAGGGCAAACCGCTGCCTCAACTCCGGGAGACAGATCCCACCTCCCTTCTTTTCCCTGGGGATTCGGAATTCTGGTCGGGAGCTCCGGCTACATTCACGGTGGGTAAACTCGACCCCGAGTGTGCCTCCACCCTGTTCAGTGAACAGCTTCCCAGGATTCCAGAGGCCCTTCTGAAGGCGGAGTTTGAGGCTAAGTGCAGGTTGAGTCGCTCCCTGCATTCCATCACCATTACAGAGGTAACAGCATTAACTTACGCTGACGAACCTCTGTTCCAGGTCTTGACGAATCACTGTTAGCGTCATTTCAATCGGACCTGTATGACTTTGTAGTGGCGAGACAAAACTGCAGAAAGCATATCTTCGCAGACGCCACTATCAGACATGAGCCCAATACACTCATGAAGAGTTCTATCTGGGGACCTAACATCTTCCCTGAGGATGAGGTCAATAATGTTCTAGCGGAGGCAACCAGAGCAAATCAAAGTCTGCGCTCCCGCTGGGGTCTCCCTTTTAAAAGGAAATCCACCGAGACCTCTGGACCTCAACACAGGGAAAAGAAGAGGTTCAGGAGATATAGGAAACCTCAGGCTCAAACTATGCTTCAGGCTGTACCGGTCTCTCAGATCGGACAGCCTTCCACTTCCAAAGCTCAGCCTCAGCAGCAGTTCGTACTGATTCAGCCGGCTCAACAAACCCCTGCTCCGCCAGCCTTCAATGCTTCGTTTGAAAGCCAAGGGGCGTTTCGAGGTTACAACAGGCATGCGAGGGGGAGCAGAGCCAGAGCCGCCTACAGAGGTAGGGCTTCAACTAGACCTCTCTCCCGTGGAAGAGGAGGCCGAGGAGGCAGAGGAAGTAAGTCCTCTTCCATCCAATGAGTCTCCTCAGGTAGGCGGGAGGTTATATCTCTTCCGGGACCATTGGACCTTCAGTCCGTGGGCCCACAGCATAGTTTCAAAAGGTCTGGGATGGAGCTGGAGCAGAGGGCCTCCTCCACCAGTCAGATTCCATCAACCTCCATCCAAAGACTTACTGGACTTTGTAAAAGACCTTCTTCAAAAGAAGGCAATAAAGAAAGTGACACCCCTGAAATTTCAGGGCCGTCTGTTCAGTGTCCCGAAGAAAGACTCAATCCAGCAAAGAGTAATTCTAGACTTGTCTCGTCTCAACTTATACATTCACTGCGACAAGTTTCGCATGCTTACAATCTCGCAGGTGCGAACCCTACTTCCCCGTGGGGCCGTCACCACCTCTATAGATCTTTCAGACGCATATTATCACGTCCCGATTGTGAGAAACTTATCTCCTTACCTAGGGTTCAGACTAGGGAAACAAGCATACTCGTTCAGAGTCATGCCATTCGGGCTCAACATAGCGCCCAGGATTTTTACCAAACTGGTAGAGACAGTAGTCCAACAACTATGGGCCCAAGGGATTATGTTAGCCGCATACCTGGACGATAAATTTTTACATTATACTCTTATTCGGTATGGATAAAAGATCAGCAAGGAAATATACTACTAAATTTAAGCTGCAAGTTGTACCTGAAGCTGAGAAAACAATGTTCAAGCTGCTAATGACTATAAATTATTGTGCATTGGCAACATGGATGAAACTCAACAATAATTAAAACTGGAGAGGAAGTATTGTAATCAAAACTACTGGGCATGAAAGAACACATCACAGGCAGTCCCCCATTTACAACGGGTCCGGCTTACGACGTTCTGAGGTTACGACACTTTTCAAATATATTCATCAGAAATTATTTCCAGGTTTACAACGCATGTTCTGGGGTTGAGACGCTTATGGCACCGATCTGACGGAAGAAATATGGCTCCAAAATGGCAGAATAATAAAAATTTTGAGTTTTTTTTTATGAGAAACTCAATAAAAATGCAGATTACATCGTTTTCAATGCACCAAATGCATTAAAAGTAAGGTTTTCTTGGGATTTTTGACGGTTTTCGACGATTTTTGGGATGTGGCATAAGAATAGAACCCCCATCGTAAACCAGGGACTGCCTGTACTGCTATTGTTACACCGATATATGATAGATATGTATAGCTTGTATTATGATGAAATCAAGTGAAAATAGCGAACGGAATCTTTGATTTTTTTTTTACACAAAACAAATGCCCCCCAAAACGGCCAACATCATCTATTAACAAAAAAAAAAAATAGCTAAGTTAATTTCACAACAAGACATATTGAAGTTATATTTCGACTTAAAAACACTATGTACAGGGTCAGGCAAAATGATCTGACACATTTGTAGGTTAAATAAAAGGCAAATATAGTAAAGAAACAAAAAAGTGTTATTTTTGAAAAGTACATATAATGCCATTTTTTTTTATATAATGCCATTTTGTTTTGTTTCTTTATAATGCCATTGTTTTTCGTTTCTTTTTCAGTTGCTGCCATGAATTGGACTGGTGAGCATCGCGCTTTCATTGTGGAAACGTTTATCAAAACAAACAAATCTGTAACTGCAACACAAAGAGCGTTCCGTTTGCACTTCAATCTTGGTAGACATGATCCCGTACCAGCTCGAAACACGATCTTGTTATGGGTTACCAACTTCAGAGCTACTGGATCTGCATTAAAACGAAAATCAACTGGCCGACCTCGCACCGCCAGAACTCCAGAAAATGTGGCAGCGGTAAGAGCTTCAGTCTCCACTCCGTTCCACATTTAAACGCGCCCAGGCTCTTAGACTTTCCGAAAGAAGTTTGCGAAGAATTCTTCACAATGATCTTCAAATGCATCCATACAAAATGATGTTGGCAAAAGAACTCAGCGAAAGAGACACTGAAACTCGCAGAGCATTGATTTTGGAAATTCAACAACGTCCCCCATGCAGCAGTTGTGTTGTTCAGTGACAAGGCACATTTTCACCTGTGTGGCGCAGTGAATAAGCAAAACTTCAGATACTGGACCGAGAACAGCCCTCGTGAGTTGCATGAACGCCCTTTGCATTGTCCTCGGGTGACCGTATGGTGTGCTGTGGCAGAATTAGGTATATGGGGTCCGTACTTCTTCGAAGAAGACAACGTTACAGTGACTGTGAACTCTGATCGATATTGTGAGATGCTAGAGACTTTTCTCAGACCAAAATTGAATATGCTCCATGATATGGACAAAGTTTGGCTTCAACAGGATGGGGGCAACAGCCCACACTTCTCGATGTGCGATGGAGATTTTGAGGAAGATGTTCCCTGGTCATTTGATCTCATTGCGTGGTGACATCGGTTGGCCCGCCCGTTCACCTGATTTAAATCCGTGAGATTTTTTTCTCTGGGGATACCTCAAGTCAAAGGTATACATTAATCGCACTCGATCTATTGAACAACTTAAAGATGCAATTCGTCAAGAAATTACTGCCATTCCACATGAAATGACCTGCCGAGTTATAGACAACTTTCGTGAACGCCTTCGACAGTGTGGACAATAATGGATCCCATTTGCCTGATTTAATTTTTAAAACATAATGAAACAAAATGGCATTATATGTACTTTTCAAAAATAAACACTTTTTGTTTCTTTACTTCATTTGCATTTTATTAAACCTACAAATGTGTCAGATCATTTTGCCTGACCCTGTATAATGAAAAATAGCCTTGCCCCATATAAATAAATTACCTAGAGATTCATTTACACTAACTAGAAGCAAGAAAAGCACTCTGAACTGAGTTAAATAAAGTGAAATAAACTTACAATGTAAACGATTTCCAAACCAAAACATTGATCGCAATTTTATAATACAAAAGCAATATAAGAATATATACAATATTATTGGATACAGTGAATTAAAGCATAACATTTTAAAAGATCCATGGAAAAGATGCATATTCGTTATGTTGATGTTTGTGTAATACGATATGTGAATATAGAGTACAGTACAGTATAATGTAGGCTAGGCTACTGTTTATGTATACGATATACCATACTGTAGTGTAGGCTAAGCTAATTCTTGTTTGTTATTCAATTTCTCTTTGTACTGAATTATCAGAAGTCACTCTGCATGAACCTCCAGAATTAGCTGATAATAATTACTATACCGTGTATGTATAGAGTATACTTTATAGTGTAGGGTAGGTTACCATTTATGTATACATGGTACCGAAAACCCTAGTGTAGGCTAGGCTATATTTGAGATACGTTTTGGAACCTAACCCCATCGTAAGTAGGATAATACCTGTCTAAGCATTTTTAGTTTTTAGTGTGTGTTTGAACTATCAAAATAGGCAGTTCTAAGTGTTTTTATAAGGGTTCTAAGTATGTGCGGGTTTCAGCTATTCGCAGGGGGGTGTGGTACACAACCCCCTGCGAGTGCGAGGGGTTTACTGTATACACACAGACAGTTCCTGGTTATCAGTGAGGGTTCCATTCCTGACACCGTGACGATAACCGAAAATCGGCAATAACAACACTTATTGGCAAGAGAAATTATACTTTTTACAAATACTTGTGCAGCTGTAAATATCTTTAAGCACTACTGTCATTAACTGACCTGGGCCTAAGGAGCTACCTGGCTGGGATCAGAAGAGGATTGGAAAGGGTTAAGCAAAGTGAGTGACTAAGAAATTGTCAGTTTGTCACCATAGCACATCATGCGCCTATGCCACCTGGTAGAATAGTTGCAAGATCCCTCTTGCTGAATCTGCATATTGGTGTTGCAGTTCAGCAAATCTAGCCCTTTGACGCCGACTGGACGTATTTTATGTCGACAAAAGTTGTTTGTCGGATCCGAGTGGACGTAAAATGCGTCGACTACAAAAAGTTTTTTTAAATATTCGCGGAAAATTACTTATAGGCCTCGTTTGCGAAATATTTTAAATCACGTGCCTTGAGGGATGCTGGGAGTTCATGGATCACGCTGTTGTTTTGTTTACAAGCGTGACCCAGCTGCGCATGAGTGAATTTCTTTCTTATCCCAAAAGAAAGCATCAGTTAACTCTGCTGAAAATCTCAAAAATTCTTTAGTCACTTTGTCGTAATTTTTGCATCGTTTTCTATTAGCCATTACATAAAGTTTGACATATTTTCATATAAATCACGATAAGCGCCAAAATTTCAACCTTTGGTCAACTTTGACTCGACCGAAATGGTCGAAAAATGCAATTGTAAGCTAAAACTCTTACATTCTAGTAATATTCAATCATTTACCTTCATTTTGCAACAAACGAGAAGTCTCTAGCATAATATTTCGATTTATGGTGAATTTTTTAAAAAAACTTTTTCCTTACGTCCACGCGCACTAACTGCTGAAAATCTCAGAATTTCTTTAGTCACTTTGTCATAATTTTTGCACTGTTTTCTATTAGATGTTACATAAAGTTTTATATATGAAATGTGTGCAATTTCATGTAGAATAAAACAAAAAACAACTCATGGTTGTAGCTTTTATCAATTTTGACATATTTTCATATAAATCACGATAAGTGCCAAAATTTCAACCTTTGGTCAACTTTGACTTGACCTAATGCTCGAAAAATGCAATTGTAAGCTAAAACTCTTACATTCTAGTAATATTCAATCATTTACCTTCATTTTGCAACAAAAGAGAAGTCTCAAGCACAATATTACGATTTATGGTGAATTTTTTAAAAATACTTTTTCCTTACGTCCACGCGCGCTAACTGCTAAAAATCTTGTAAGAGCCTGACGCCGTCTCTTCCAAACACGTGAGTGTTCGTCGTCCATCAGAGTGGACAAGACAACAAGAGTATCTCGTTTTCTTTCTCTAAAGGAACGCGATTTCAACCATACAATATTTCTATCTGTTTTTCCCTAACCATTGTTGTCTTGATATATGTACAATCACCACTACTTGCATTGCCATGCAAGCATTATAATCATGTACTCATAATGTTCCAACGAATCTTCTGTATCAAACTGTGTGTATGTTTCTGTTTGTGAAGACGCCAAACGTCTCGCCACTCCGATGGACAACGAACACACATGTGTTTGGAAGAGACGGCGTCAGGCTCTTACAATTTCAGAAATTTTAGTCACTTTGTCGTAATTTTTGCACCGTTTTTATTAGTCGTTACATAAAGTTTTATATATGAAAATGTGTGCAATTTTATGTAAAATACAACAAAAAATAACTCATGGTTGTAGCTTTTATCAATTCTGACATATTTTCATATAAATCACGATAAGTGCCAAATTTCAACCTTCGGTCAAATTTGACTCGACTGAAATGGTCGAAAAATGCAATTGTAAGCTAAAACTCTTACATTCTAGTAATATTCAATCATTTACCTTCATTTTGCAACAAACGGGAAGTTTAGCACAATATTTCGATTTATGGTGAATTTTTGAAAAAACTTTTTCCTTACCTCCGCGCACGCTAACTATGCTGAAAATCTCAGAATTTCTTTAGTCACTTTGTCGTAATTTTTGCACCATTTTCTATTAGCCGTTACATAAAGTTTTGTACATGAAAATATGCGCAATTTCATGTAAAATACAACAAAAAATAACTCATGGTTGTAGCTTTTATCAGTTTTGAAATATTTTCATATAAATCACAATAAATAGAAAAAATTCGACCTTTGGTCAATTTTAACTCAACCGAAATGGTCGAAAACTGCAATTGTAAGCTAAAACTCTTACATTCTAGTAATATTCAATCATTTACCTTCAATTTGCAACAAACGGGAAGTCTCTAGCACAATATATTGATTTATGGTGAATTTTTGAAAAAAAACTTTTTTTATGTATGCTCGTTACGAATTCATGCATCATTTTGTGATAATATTCTCTGTGTTGCTTTGATTGTTTTACAATTTGTTATATACCAAATTCATTGCAATTTAGTGTACAATACAAAGAAAAAATAACTCATTAGCTTTAACCATTTTGCTCGCAGCGTGATTTGTATACAATTATATATGAATTTTTTTTTGCACTATCATATATTACAATATTGATATATGATAATATTTTTTTTCATTTCTGATGATTGCATACTAAAATTCAGACAATGAGAAAAAAAGGAGCCAAAAATGAACTCTTAATCTTAAAAACTAAGCGTGCTGTGATTTTTTGAAAAAACTTTCTTTCCTCTTCGGCGCTAACTCTCAAACCCCGCCAGCATACGGCAGACACTTTTGTAAATAGAGGCTCGGCATTTAAGGGCTAGCTTTCTTTTTCCCCTATCACTTCTCATTTTGCAATGGTGTTTTGTCACAGAGTAATCCTCACTGCACAAAATGACAAATAACAAAAAAAAATGTACCCATAAAAATAATGGGAGCTCATTCCATGTTGTTTAATCTCCTAAAATATGTTTCATTTTATTTTTTACTTTGCCCTTTATTCACCTTCGAGATTTCCTTTGGCAGAAACCCATAGGTGAGAGATGAAATGTCTCTTAGGCCCTTGCTGTCCTGATCTATTAACAGCAAATACTTAGAGGATCACTGCAGACTCTGGGCTAGACACTGTAGGTTTCTGTTGTGGACTGTGTTACGACGATGTGAGAAGTGGGAGGCAATGATTCTATGGGCCCCCTATGATAACATAAGTCTGGCAGTGTCATACCTCCGGTACTTGCCTCAGATCAACGGGCACCAACTGGTGATTTCACTTAACATGGGCACAGCCATTTTGCTGGTTTGCCTGTTATATGAGCCCAATGATGTGCATGTCAGCCGATCAGTCCCACTTGTCTGGACATGCCTTTAGTTGGTAGTGTAATGTGTTTGTTGAATACTTGAGAAAAAAAGCTTGCTTCTTTCATGTACAATGTATTTTAAAGTGTTATAATTATATTTAATGAGTTTGGGCAAAATGGGAAAATGAAAGTAATACTAATGGTATTCAGTTGTGATCTGACTGTATTGTACACATACTGTCCAGTGTGTTGTTTACCAGAGAGAGAAAAAGGGGTTTACTTTCTTTTTGTACAGAGTACTTATAGTTTATTTTGTTACAAATATGGGAAAATAACCTACCTCATTGCCTTTTGTAAGAAGTTTTCAGTTTACCATGTGAAGGTGGTTGCTAACAAGTATATTTTGTTTATGTTTATGCAGTACTGACATATGCTTTTTTTTTTCCTTCATCCAGCATGGCCTTGCCTCTATTATTGTAGATATGGGAGAAACTACAGTAATGGATATTTTTTACATGATTGTGATACTGCGGGACTTTCAAGGCTTTGAACTTGTATCACTATAGGTATTTTCTTTAATTCAAATAACCATACTGTTCACTGGTAAATGCAGATTAAGGCAAAGAGGCCAAATATACAGGAATCAAATATAGTACACTAAAAAGAATTTCAAGTAAAATACCAAATGGAAAAAATGTCAAATAAAATTATCATCATTACAGTATTACTAAAAATAGTATAAAACCCTCAAATTTTAACAATTGAAATTTTACTAAAAAAGGTGCCAAAAAATGGGGGAAAATTATATTCCACTACTCCAACCCACATCACAGCTGAAAAAACAGTAGGTGGATGTGTGGGGCATTTGCTTCATTCTCAAGCTTTCCTAGATACTTCAGCAAGATAAAAATGGACAAATACAGGTCTTTATTTATGTTGGCACACAGTATTAATGCAAGTTATAAGAAGTATGCTACATACTTTAGCTGTTCTTCCTGGAGTTCCTTCTTTGTTTGTAAGTTTTCTGACATTTGATTCTGAAGGGCAACTAACTTATTTGCCAAACTACCCTGAACCTGCAAAATAAAACAATTTTTAGCACTCTTTCATCACCAATGGATCTAAGCCAAATTCAAATACCAAACAATAAGTGTGATAAATGACAAAGGATCTCTTAAAATACACATACAATTCTATAAAGCATTTCTCTTAAGAAAAGCAATTCCAGAACAAATATTTTGATGCAGTCATAAAAACTAAATGTTACTAATGAATCACAGGAAATGTAAAAAGAACCCGTAATTAGAATCTGATGAACAAACTAAATTATATAATGCATAAAAAAACTTACACAGCCACTCTTCACATAATGACACAATTATTTCTGAAAGCACTCAATCAATTAAATAAGGTTATCATGATTAACAAAAGGGTAACCCAAGCCTGTGGAGACACTGTAAGAGAGAATACTCCCATCTGTCAAAAATACTATACACCATGCCTCGTTTAGAAAACCTTATGCTTGCCTAACCTAGTTTATTACAAAAAGGCTAACCTAATTCTAGCAAATCCACAAATACTTTATTCACTATCCTTTTGAGGAATTCTTATTTAACTACATGGATTCTCCCTTGTATTCACAAGCCTTATAGCATATTTTTTATTCTTATTCGTATTCAAATGCCTTTAACTATAATCTTTACCACAAATGATTGTGGATGCCAGTCATTAGATACTAGACTAACCTATTTGTCTGGTTGAACAACAAATAGTCCTCTTCTAACACATGAATGTATTTGTTCCGTAATCTAAGCATTGTGTAGTCCTTATTTGATAATATAAATCCTCATACTAAAATTTATCATTTGGATACTTATCTACTGTTCAAGATGGCTTACCTATGTGCCACCAGGCATGTTAGCATTCAAACAAAGTAAGCTCTAATGGCTGACCCTGGATGCCTGTCTCATACACCTGTTCTCCATCAGGTGTGTTTCAAATGTTTTAGCTCTTGTCAGAATTCTCCTTGACAGGCCACTAAGTAATGGGGAGGTGGGAAGGGTCCACTCTTTCAGTAGGTCAGTACAATATCCAAATAAGTTTTATTATGAAAATTTACATTAACTGGAATTAAATTTTCATACTGTTAAAGATAGCCGATTCCCACATTAACAAAAAGATCGTGGGTAGTGCAACTGTACAAAATCCGCTCAGCCAATTGAGCTAAAGGTTGTAAGGATGAGATTGATTGACATACTGGCTGGGTGTTGTCTAGTTTATTGGTGATTCCTTACTGAACAAATGTACAGAATCTTCGAGGTTGTTATTGGCTGGTGCGAGCCGCAAAGTAGTTTCTACACATAGCCAAGGCAAAACAGAGATTATATTTCAGGCATCTGTGCTTGTCAACAGACAAACAGATGGCGATTGTGAGAGACATAATGTATAATGATAAAACACATATCAATGGAAAGGGCAGGAAATTCCACATATGGCTATTTGCATGAAATTCGAGACATTAATGAATACAATGCAGTAGCATAATATATGTGAAATGGCGAGACGTTTGGTGTCTTCACAAACAGAAACACAAATACAATTTGACACAGAAGATTCGGTGGGACATTAAGAGTACGTGATCGAAATGCTTGCATGGCAATGCAAGTAGTGGTGATTGTACATGAATCGAGATAACAATTGTTAGAGAGGAATAGACAGGAATATTGTATGGTAGAAGCTGCGTTCCTTCTAGCGGTCCCCTCCAGCTGACGCACGGGAGGGAGAGAGAGAAAGCGGGATGCTTTGTTTTGTTTTTGTCCGTTGGATGATTCACACACACGTGTGTCCATAAGACCTCCAATGCGGTCCCTTACAATCCTCCCCGCCCCTAAGAAAGGCCCCGATGCGGATATCGTCATGTTGACAATTCGAATGGGTGCAAAGGGCTTGGGCTTTGGCCAGGAGGCTGAAGGGCAGTGCCGGCCAGCAGGAACTCGAGAAGGATGGCAGCAGGTTGAAGGATGACGTAGGCTGGTCCTTCATTGGTCAGCTCGTCCAGTACGAGTTCGGGGGCAGCGGCAGGCTGCCTGGAGGAGGCGTCCAGGGTTCCTGTGGTGTACAGAATCTTCGAGGTTGTTATTGGCTGGTGTGAGCTGCAAAGTAGTTTCTACACATAGCCAAGGCAAAACAGAAATTATATTTCAGGCATCTGTGCTTGTCGACAGACAAACAGTTGGCAATTGTGAGAGATATAATAAATGTACAATGATAAAACATATATCAATGGAAAGGCCAGGAAATTCCACATAAGGCCAATTGCACGAGATTCAAGACAGATTAATGAATACAATGCAATAGCATATGTGAAATGGTGAGACATTTGGCGTGTTCACAAGCATAAACATACAGTTTGACACAGAAGATTCGGTGGAACATTATGAATACATGATCGAAAAGCTTGCATGACAATGCAAGTAGTGGTGATTGTACATTAATCGAAACAACAATGGTTAGAGAGAAATAGACAGGAATATTGTATGGTAGAAGTTGCGTTCCTTTGAGCGGTCCCCTCCAGCTGACGCACGGGAGGGAGAGAGAGAAAGCGGGATGCTTTGTCGTTTTTGTCCGTTGGATGATTCACACACGTGTGCCCATAAGACTGCCAATGCGGTCCCTTACAAGGTTTCTTGCATGAAACCTAAAACATTCTTACCTGATCTTGAATCCTTTCTGGATCTTACTGCCACCAACAGCCTTGCAGAGAAAATCACTTCAGTTCAGCCAAAATGAAATGGAAGTGGTGAAGGAATGTCTGGGTCTGAAAGCTCCAAAAATACGTCAACTAAAATTAAAGACCTTTATGATATAAAGGTATGCTCCTATACAGTATATGTAGCTTCATGCTCCCAAAAAATCAAAACCCAGAATTTAAAACAAAGAGCCTAAAAGATTGCTCTTTCTTCCATTCAGAAATAGTCTTTACCCACCACTAGTAGCAGGTCAAAGGGCATTACCATTTTCCAACGCCATTCTGTGTACTTGAGGTAGTGACTGACAAAAACCAGACTGCATATCTACTGCACCACAATAATCACATCCTCAAGCAACAAATCTGTCATAAAACTAAATGAAGTTGCAACCACTCTTACATTACGAATGTTTACCTTCAATAAAGGTAAAAGGTATAGAACTAATTTCCCATGCGCTGGCTAGATCAAGTACATCACAGAAAATGACATTTTTATAATAAAATAAAGATTTATATATTGTATACTTACCAAGTAATTATATAGCTATAGTTTCTATTGACCGGCAACTAGAATTTTTGGAATTCGCAATAGCTCTAATTTTGTTTTGGTTAGGAGACTAACCCACGCACTTTTGGGGTAAGAGAGGAACTAGCTCAGCAAAAGAAATCAATATGTTTATGCCTTCCTGTTCATGCGAGGGGAGGAGGGAGGGCTCTGATCATGTAATTACTTGGTAAGTATAAATAAAACTTTATTATAAAAATGTCATTTTTATATAAGGAAATTACCAAGTAATTACATAGCTGAATCCCACATTGAAGGAGGTGGGATGCATGGCCCTATTTATACAAACACATTAATAATAGTAATGAAATGAGAATAAAAAATGTAAACATTGGTAAAATGTTTGCTGGTTCCTTCCCTGGTGAGAGAGCTGCTACAGAAGAATACTGTACTGCCTCTAGTCGGCGCTCATCTCAACCAGTAGCAGCATGGCAGTATAGCCAGGAAGCGCCCGCTACTTTAGTGGGATTCTTTACTGTGAAGGAGTTTTCTGATTGCAGATAAAGAATTAAAAAGCTTCCCCTGCCCTGGGCTCAGTACCATACATATAAAAACAACCAGAGTAATCAACGTAGTCTCCTGGACCATAAATTAAAACCCACCACCCAACAGAAAAAAACAAACTGGAGGGCACCCCATGTATATAATAACCCCAGGTTCCCCTACAACTCAACATCCTTGTTTCAAGTTGAAGAAAAAGGTATGGAAGGGATACTTCCTACACTCCCTCTCCCAACACCATGCCAGCGACCGAAAATGGACCGAAGGTACTGCAATTTTCATATATACAGACAGTCCCCGGTTTATGACGGGCTCGGCTTACGACATTCCGAGTTTACGACGCTTTTCAAATATATTCATAAAAAATTTATTTCCTGGGTTACAACGCATGTTCCAGGTTTATGACGCTGACAACGCCGGTCTGACGGAAGAAATATGGCTCCAGAATGGCAGAATGGTCAATATTTGAGGGTTTTCTGTTGGAAACTCAATGTAAATGCAGGATAAATTGTTTTCAAGGCACCCAAATGATTAAAAATAAGGTTTTTTACGATTTTCGATGGTATTTCAGACGACGCCAGTCCGACGACGATCGGAAGAAAAATGCATCCAAAACAGCAGAATGGTCAATATTTGGAGGGTTTTTATTATTAGAAACTCAATATAAATGCAGGATTCGTTATTTTCAAGACACCCAAAGGATTAAAAGTAAGGTTTTCTTATGATTTTCGACAGTATTTCGGACGACGCCAGTCCGACAATGGTCAATATTTGGAGGGTTTTCATTATGAGAAACTCAATATAAATGCAGGATTTGTTGTTTTCAAGACACCCAAAGGATTAAAAGTAATGTTTTCTTACGATTTTCGACGGTGTTTCGGATGACGTCAGTCTGACGATGATCGGAAGAAATATGCATCCAAAACAGCAGAATGGTTAATATTTGGAGGTTTTTATTATGAAAAACTCAATATAAATGCAGGATTTGTTGTTTTCAAGACACCCAAAGGATTAAAATTAAGTTTTCTTATGATTCTCGACGGTAATATTTGGGATGACTCGGTGTCAAACACATACGGCGGAAGAAAATCTACATTTGCGGATTTTTTCATAGCGCAATATTCACGAATTACTGATTTTCATTTTATTTTCATGACTAAATACATTTTTGATGATAAAATTATTTACTAATTTTAAAATATTAATATTAAGTAACCATAGCAAAGTATCGATAAAAGTTAAATTAAAATCCCGTGAAATCATAAAACTGCTTACCGATGTAATCACTTCATTCAACCCCTCTCTCTCTCTCTCTGTTCTCGAGTAATTCACGAAAAATTTCACTTCTGAGATTTAAGTAAGACCAACCGCCCATATCTTTCTCTGTATTGCATATATCCTTCAAAAAAATATCGATTACTGTAAATAAACACGAAAATATACTAAAATCCCATCATCGCTTGTGTGACAATTTTTTTTTATTGCTTTGATGTAGGCTTATGACGGTACCTGCTCGGGGGATTAGAAGTAGCCAATAACAGAGCTCGTAGCAACCCCTTCTCTCCATGACGATACGCTATTGGCTGGCAGGACTGACAGTAGCCAATAACAACTTGTAACAACCCCCTCTTCCCCTTCCTGCCCTCCTTGACGACATGCTATTGGCAGGAAGGGTGGGATTTTAACCAATCACAAAGCTTGTACCTCACGGGCTTTGCATACACTATAAAGAGGGTGCGTAGTATTTTTTTCTCTCTCTCTCCAACGTGAGAGAGAATGACTGCATAAGATATTTATAACAAATTTGTGGGAGATGACGACTAACTACATTTGTATGATATATAAATGACTTACCTAATAATAAGTGCTAATTTTCAAATATTAATGAGATTAAATAATAATAATACAGTAATATACTGATATTACAACATTTATGCATTTTTAAAGCAGACTAGGGGCAGAAGATCAGTTTCTCTCTTCCTTCCTTCCTCTCTCTCTCTCTGCCAAAAGGTAGAATGAGAAATGGATAGATATATTATAAATCGATACTAAGTTCAGCCCTTCACTCTCACAGGAAAAGATACTGGCAATTTGAGTCTCTTTAACTATTCACACTGCGTGCGTGTGTGTGTTCATGGTGCTTTAAAAGTGCTTAGTAAAAGTAGTAGCCTACATCTTTGGAAGACAAAGAAAAAACAATTTTTTGTTGTCAGTCGCAGTAATGAGAAATGGATTCACATTCCTCGAGAGATTAAAGAGATAAACCCTCTCTCTCTCTCTCTCGTGCCAGCACAAGAATGGCTGAATGTAAGTCGTAGTGGTAATTCATTCTCTCTCTCTCTGGCTGGAAAAGGGTACTAGTGTTTAAGATGACTTTGAAAAGATATTAATAATATAATTTCAAAGATTAATACAGTAGTAACAGGATAATAATTTAAGCTATATTTGATGTAGGATGATACTTAAAAGTGAAAATGGGAGAGTAATGTAGTCCTGTGAAATTTCAAGTCTCTCAGGATGATACTTAAAGTAAAAATGGGAGAGCAATGTAGTTCTGTGAAATTCCAAGTCTCTCTCTCTCTCTCTCCAAGAATGGTAAAATTTTGGAGGGTTTTTCATGGAAGACTCAATAAAAATGCAGGTTGTCATTTTCAAGATATCCAAAGGCTACTCAAAGAATTAAAAGTAAGGTTTCCTTACGATTTTTGACGATTTTTCCAGTTTACGACGATTTTCGGCTTACGACGCGTCGTCAGAACGGAACCCCCGTCGTAAACCGGGGACTGCCTGTAGTTTCAACTTCACTGAAGTAATGAGAGGCAAATATTGACCTACACTTCCAATATGTTGTCTGAGTAATTGAGGAATGCAACAAATTATGTTTAAAAGCCACAGACTTTGCTACAACTCTCACTTCTTGTGCTTTTACTTTTGTGAGGACAAAAAAGACAGAACTGGGTACTGATTGATTTATTACCTGGGCATAAGGTATACATAGCAGCGTGCGGACAGAAACGTGGTGCCTGACCCCAGGTCTCCATGACCCGCACGCTGAGTGAGAGCAATTTGAGTTTGTTAACAGTCATTCAAATAACAATAACAAGACATAATGTACATACAATGATAAAATATATATTGGTGAAAAGGCCAGGAAACTCTACATAAAAATATACACATGAGATTCTTGCTGCGCCGATAGATGCGATAGATGATCGTGATTAATAGGTAAAGAAGACGTCTTTATAAGTAACCCCCCCTCCCACAAGAATATTATTATGAAATAATGATTGGAAGATCTGTTGAATGTTAATCAAGGTATCTTTATGGGAGCAGGAGCCAACCCCGAGTTCTTAATATCTGCAGTTGTGGGGCAGTTTCCACTGCTGAGTCTTCCGGCGGTTTTGCTGGGCAGATGACATCCTTAGTGTGGCCCTTGGGACGTCCTTGGCCTCATTTTGGGATGCCGATCTCTTCATCCGAGGTCTTGTTTTGTGGAGGAATTCTGGGACATCTGCTGGTTTCCTCCCGGGTTCCACTGTCCCCATTAGGCAGACTGGCTTTAACCTGTCGATATATATCCAGTCTTCCCGCCCATGGATGTTGACGAGGTAGGCCTTGGATGTTCTACTGACGACTTGGTATGGTCCTCTGTATGGTCTGGTCAAGGGTGGGTGGTGGACGTCGTTCCACTTGAAGACGTGTGTACAGCATAGGTTTTCAGGCCTTCTGGGCTGAAGTTATGGGTCCTGTCCACGAAAGTCTTCTGGCAGGGCGTGAACTTCTTTGCAATTCCTCTTAGTTTTGGAAGGGGTGTATCCGGGTTGTCCAGCTCCGTGGGGAGGAATTCTCCAGGTATAGCCAATGCTTCACCGTAGACTTTTTCTGGGGGAGATTTATCGCTGTTTGCCCTTGGTGCGGTGAGGAGACCCAGCAGGACCCAGGGCAGCTGCGCCTTCTAATTCTTGTCAGTACAACGTGCTATCAGAACTGCTTTCACCGAACAGTGGGTCATTTCCACCATACCGTTGGCCGCAGGGTTGTATGCCGTCGTACTGTGGAGTGTTGTCCCGATCAGGTGTGCCAGGGAGACCCACAGTTCCGGCAAGAAATGCCTTTTGCTCCGGGACTTCCCAAGTCAGCGCTTTTGGCTTCCCCTTCAGCACTCCGGTTAGGGGATACATGGTGCGGGCGATGTCCGGCACGAATTGTCGGTAGTAGTTGACCATGCCGAGGAACTCCTGCACGGATTTAATCGTTTTTGGTGTTGGAAAATCCTTCCCTGCATCCACCTTGGAGGCCATGGGGCGGACACCTGTCGGAGAGACCTCATGTCCCAGGAAGTCTACCTTCTCCACTCCGAAGGTACATTTGTCAAATCTGACGACCAATCCGTTCTCCTGAAGGCGTTTCAGCACAGCCTGGATGTGACCCAAGTGCTCCTCCGGGGACCTGGAGAAAATCAGGATGTTGTCAACGTAGCAGACGCAAAAAAGCTAGGTCCCCCAAGATGCTGTCCATCAGGCGTTGGAATGTGGCCCCGCCGTTCCTGAGGCCGAAGGTGAAGTAGGAGAAGTCATATGTCCTGAATGGCGTGATGATGGCTGTCTTCGGAACGTTGTCAGGATGTGCTGGCACCTGAAAATAGGACATGAGCAAATCCATCTTTGTGAATATCTTGGCCCCATGCAGGGCTCCTGTTAGTCCTGCATGTTTGGCAGGGGATAGTGGTCCGGTGTTGTCACTAGGTTCAGCTGACGACAGTCCCCACAGGGCCTCCTGGAACCGTCTGGTTTCTTCACCATGTGGAGGGGGGATGCCCATGGACTCGATGCCGTTTTGCAGATACCCATCCTTTCCATCACAGCGAATGCTCGTTTAGCATCCTGGAGCTTCTTGGGCGGCAGAACTTGGCATGTGTCAGCAGGCCTGTGGTGGTGATGGATGCTGTGCTTGGCCTGGGTACCTGGCACCTGACACAGTTCTGGCTTAAAGACATCTGGGAATTTGTGTAGGAGGGTGTTGTAATTGTTTCATGAGATGGGGGCATACGGCGGAGAGCTGTCAGGAGTGGCAGGTTCCAGTATCCAGCAGGCGTTTTCAGCCGATGTCTACCAGCAATCTGTGTTGTGCTAGGAAATCGGCGCCTGGTAAGGGAAACTTGACATCCGCAATGACGAAGGGCCATTCATATTTATGGCCCAGGATGGATATTCTGCAGGTCCGAGTTCCATAGCAGCAGATGGGGCTTCCATTTGCGGCCACTAGTGCGGCTGCAGCGTCGGATGTGCAGTCATGGTCCTTCCCCGACACTGGAAATACTGACTACATAGCCCCCGTGTCTATCAGCATCCGTCGTCCTGATATGGCGTCGTGGACAAAGAATTGTACTGGCTGGGATTCTCTAAGGTTTGCGGCCACCGCTATGGGTGGCTGCCTTCCTAGTTTTTTGTGAAAGAACAGGGGGGTTCTGCAATTCTTGGCGTCCTTTACGAACCTCCAGTGGAAGTAACACCAGGCTGGATTTGTCCTCATCTTCTGCTGCTGCGGCAGCGCCTTCTTCCTGCATACCGTGTTCGTGTCCCCCTCTTTGGCTTCTTCTGTTACCAGGCTGCAGGTGTTGCGGTGTGCTTGGAGGCCTTGTGGAGTTTGTGTGCGATACTCACCAATTCGTCCATTGAGAAGCGTCTGCTTCCATGATTTGTGCCCTCACCTTCTGCGGAAGGTGCCACAGGAATATTTTCCACGACAAGCTGATCTCCCTCTTCTGTCCGTCTGAGTCGAAGCCTGGCAGCATTAGGAGGCCTCGTAGTTTGTCCCAGGCATCCCTGGTGATGCGTCCCCCAGGGGCTGGTTCAGCAGGTCAAGGGCGTGTTGGGCTCTCTCTGGGACAGGCATGGAGTATGTGTCAATGAGTTTCTTTCGTAGTCTTCGTACTTTACTTTGCCCAGCTGTGAGTCCAACCATGGGGTGATTCTGTTGAAGACCTCCTCCATCAGTGTTGTCACGGTGATGTCTGCTTTGGTTTCCTCGTCCATGATTTTAGCTACACGGAAATGGACATCTGCCGGCAAGAACCAGGATGCGGTATTTTGCCGCGAGAACAGTGGCAGTTTCATTGCCTGAGTTATTGCTGCCTTCGAAGGCGAGAGGGGGATGCAGAGGATCTGTGTGTCCTTGGAACAACTTTCTACCTCAGTGTCTGACATTTTGACTTACACCAAAACATGAAATAAGCGCCATATTTAGTCCATTAATGGTGTTTGGGGCTAGTCAGAAGTCAAAACTATACACCACGTGGTTCTATTAACCCTTAAACGCCTACTGGACGTATCATACGTTCACTAAAATTGTCTGTTGGGTGCAAGTGGACGTACCTTACGTCGACTACAAAAAATTTCAACCTTTGGTCAACTTTGACTCGACCAAAATGGTCGAAAAACGCAATTGTAAGCTAAAACTCTTACATTCTAGTAATATTCAATCATGTACCTTCATTTTGCAACAAATTGGAAGTCTCTAGCACAATATTTTGATTTATGGTGAATTTTTGAAAAAAAAAAATGTTTTCTTACGCTACTGACTGCAGTAACTCTTACCGAAAAATTTCAGAAATTCTTTCGCCATTTTGTCGTAATTTTTGCACTGTTCTATATTAGCTGTTACATAAAGTTTTATATATGAAAATGTGCGCAACTTCATGTATAATACAACAGAAAATAACTCATGGTTGTAGCTTTTATCAGTTTTGAAATATTTTCATATAAATCACGATAACTGCCAAAATTTCAACCTTCGGTCAACTTTAACTCGACCAAAATGGTAAAAAACGCAATTGTAAGCTAAAACTCTTACATTCTAGTAATATTCAATCATTTACCTTCATTTTGCAACCAATTGGAAGTCTCTAGCACAATATTTCGATTTATGGTGAATTTTTGAAAAAACTTTTTCCTTACGTCCGCACCAGAAATTCTTTAAATCACGTTGTCGTAATGTTTGCACTGTTTTATATTGGTCGTTACATAAAGTTTTATATATGGAAATGTGTGCAATTTCATGTAGAATACAACAGAAAATAACTCATGGTTGTAGCTTCTATCAGTTTTGAAATATTTTCATATAAATCACGATAACTAGAAAAATTTCGACTTTTGGTCAACTTTAACTCGACCGAAATGGTAAAAACTGCAATTATAAGCTAAAACTCTTACATTCTAGTAATATTCAATCATTAGCTTCATTTTTTTCAACAATATTTCGATTTATGGTGAATTTCTGGGAAAAAAAAAAAAAAAAAAACTTTTCTACGCACTCCTTGTAATCGCCGAACATCTCGAAATTTTCGTCATGTTGTCGTAATGTTTGCATCGTTTTACATTAGTCGTTACATAAACTTTTTAAAAAATGTGCATTTTTACAACAGTCCTCATGGTTGTAGCTTTTATCAGTTTTGAAATATTTTCATGCGATAATCAAAATTTTTTGTCAACTTTAATCGACCAAAATATTTTAAAACTCTTACATTCTAGTAATATTCAATCGTTTACCTTCATTTTTGCAATAAATTGGAAGTCTTTAGCACAATATTTCGATTTATGGTGAATTTTTGAAAAAAACCTTTTCCTTTTGTTATGAACATCTCAAAATTCTTTCGTCTCGTTGTCGTAATATCTGCACCGTTTTATATTAGTGTACATAAAGTTTTATATATGAAAATGTGCAAAATTTCAACAATAAAAAAATTAACTCATGGTTTAGCATTTATCAGTTTTGAAATATTTTCATATAAATCACGATAAATAGAAAAAATTCGACTTTTGGTCAACTTTAACTCGACCGAAATGGTTGAAAATACAATTATATACAGTCTTTTTGTTTTAGCTTCTTTTATATAGTTCCAATATTTCGATTTATGGTATTTTTGAAAAATAATTTTTTTTCATTTCTGCATCATTTTGCATTTTCTCTGTGTTGCTTTAATCGTTTTACAATTTGGCAATGACAAAATCAAAATTTAGTGTACAATACAACTAAAAAATTAAAACTTTAAGTTGTGCTTGTGATTTTTTACAAAAAAAGTTTTTTTTTCGCTGTTATATATTCCAATATTTATATATGATAATGATATTTTTTCACTGATGGTTGCATACTAAACTTCAGGCAATGACAAAAAGGAGCCAAAATGAACTCTTAATCTTAAAAACTACGGTGCTGATTTTTTTGAAAAACTTTTTTTTTGTAAATCAGAGGCATAATCGGCGTTTTTGGGTTAATGACTTCTGAATACGGTTGACGTGAACTGTATATGGCAGGGCCAAACCATTCGAGAATGCCAGAATGTACCTGAAGAAGGTACACCGTAATTAGTCCGTTAGTGGTGTGGGTGTTCTCCGAGGAAGGAGCTTTCGGGTCTAGATTTTGTTGCTGTATGGTTCCATTAAAGGCTCTCTGAAGATAAAGCGGCCGTAGTGAGTCCGTTAATGGTGAAGCTAAAACCGCTGTGTTTACCGTCGCTCCTTGGGTCACCAGTTGAGGTCAAAGATAGAACTGGGTATTTATTGATTTATTACCTGGGCATAAGGTATACAGCAGTGTGTGGACGGAAACGTGGTGCCTGACCCCAGGTCTCCGTGACCAGCACGCTGAGTGAGAGCAGTTTGTTTAACAGTCAATCAAATAACCATAACAAGGACATACAGTGATAAAATATATATTGGTGAAAAGGCCAGGAAATTCTACATACAAATATATCCATGAGATTCTTGCTGCTTTGATAGATGCAATACAGGATCGTAATTAATGGGTAAAGAAGACGTCTTTACACTTTCACTAATGGTAAGTTATCATTCTTAAACTACGAATGAGCCTACAGGATAAGATCCTTAACGAAAAATGCCAGGGCATATTTTGAGAGTGGAGGCAAAGGATTCTTAACTGAGCACCAAATGTTGCTTGATGCACCACGAATCTTTACAGTTCTTTGCAAGTAGAATTTTTAAGTGCCCTTACAGGACAAGGGGCCCTTCTTTTTCAGGCCTAAGACATCTACCAGACTTTTGATAGAAAAGGAATGAGGCCATGGATTGGAAGTGGTCTCATTCTTTGCTACAAACCTAAGGGCAAATGAACAAAGAGCATTACCCTGAGAGAAACAGATTCCCTTAGCTAATGTGTGTAGCTCGCTCACACACTTAGCTGTAGCCAATGCTACCAGAAACAGAATCTTCCTTGTTAAATCTCTCATAGAGATTGGACTTAGAGGTTCAAAACGGGGGTCTGACAACCACTTTAAGACCACGTCCAGGTTCCAAGCTACTACTTTCTCTTCCTTACATTTAGTCATATCAAACGACTTAATAAGATCGGACAAATCCTTATTAGAGGAGAGATCCACTCCCTTGTGTCTAAATACAGAGCTCAACATTGTTTGTAGCCCTTAATGGTTGAGGAATATAGTCCCCAGAAGATCTTAAATAAAGCAGGAAATATCCAATTTCCGCTACAGTTGTCTTAGAAGAGAAGATGTTATGCCTTCGGCACCATGAATAGAAGACTGTCCACTTGGCCTGATGTACATTGCTTGAGGACTAGTGTCTGCATCGAGCAATAGTGTCTTCAACAGACCTTGAAAATCCATTCACTCACACAGTTTCTTGACAGTCTGAATGCGGTCAGGGCCAGAGTGGACAGCCCTTGGTGGAACCGTCTGAAATGCAGTTGTTAAAGTAAATTTAGTTTCTGAGGCAACAGTCTCAGAAAGTCTGTCAGAAGCTCCAAGTCCAGGAACCACTCCTGGGCTGGTCAAAATGGTGCTATTACTCATGGTTACATTTCGGTGATTCTGGAAATTGTTGATGACTTCCCTTACCATCTTGAATGAAGGGAGGGCATACAGATCTTTGTCCGACCAGTCCACAAGCTTGCATCTGTCGCCCATGCTTGTGGATCTGGGGCTAGTGAACAATACAGAGGAAAACGAAAGTTCTTCACGGTTGCAAACTGATCCAGAACTAGTTTCCCCAAAGTTTTAGGCACAATCGGCAGCTCAGTTCGTCTGCTAAGACATTTAATTTTCCCTGATTAAACCTGGTTGGGATCTTCTTCTGGTTTCGATCCGCCCATAAGAGAAAAGCTCTTGCTGCCTCGCAGAGGGTAAAAGAGTGTGTCCCCTTGCTTCTTGACATAAGACATTGCCATGGTATTGTCTGAATGGACCGTCACTGTGTTTCTGAACATTTCCAGAGCAAACTCTTGCAATCCCCAGTGAATTGCTTTCAACTCCTTTTCACTGATATGCCATTTGCTCTGTTCTGGAGTCCAAATTCCGTAGACCTCCCTGTCTCCCAGGAGAGCTCCCCAACCTAGCTCTGCAGTGTCTGAATAAAACACTGGTCAGGGCTCAGAGGAAGGAGGGATTTCCACCACAGCAGGTCCCTTTTGATTTCCTGAGTTATAGGGAAAACAAAAGTGTCCGGAAACTTCTTCCTGTTCCAATAAGCTTGTAGATAAAATTGAAAGTTCAAGTGCAGTCTTCCCAGAGAAATGAATTGCTCTATGGAAGAGAGGGCCCACAGAAGGCTCATCCATCTGTTCACAGAGGAAGATAAGGGAGAGGAATTTGTCCACCTTCCTTGTTGGGTGAGTCGATAGAGTTGTGGAATTTATTTCTGGTGATAGAAATTAATTTCTCGCTATAATGTGGTTCAGATTCCACTACAGTATAAGCTGTAGGTCCCACTGCTAAGTAACCAATTGGTTCATAGCCATGTAAAATTAGTCTAATCCTTCGGCCCAGCCCTATGAGAGCTGTTAATCAGCTCAGTGGTCTGGTAAAACTAAGGTATACTTAACTCTGTCCACCTTCTGAAGGCAGGATTCTATCCTTTGGGGGGAGGGAAAAACCCAAAAGTTGGAGAGTTTATCCTCATCCACAAATATGCTATCTCCTGAGAAGGAGTCAGCTGTGACTTCTGAAAATTTATTAAAAGGCCCAACTCCTGGGTTAGAAGAAGGGTCTTTTGCAGGTCCTCCATACACACTTCCTTCGACCGAGAATGAAAGAGCCAATCATCCAGATAGAGTGAAATGTTGACCCCCATCAAATGTAACCATTTTGCTGTGGGAGATAAGACTTGCGTGAAAACCTGGGGAGCTGTGGCTAGGCAGAAGCAAAGGGCTCTGAACTGATACACCCTGTTCTTGAAAAATGAATCTTAAAAACTTCCTTGAGTCCTCATGAACTGGGACATGGAAGTCTGCATACCTCATGTCCACTGAAATCATCCAGTCCCCCTGATGAATGGATTCTACGACGGATTGGCGCGTTTTCATTTTGAATTTGGTTTTCTGGACAAACAAATTCAGGGCTCTTACGTCCAGGACTGGCCTCCAGCCTCCTGAGGCCTTGGAGACTACGAATAACCGATTATAGAACCCCAGAGAGCTGGTATCCTCGACCATTTCAATGGCTTCTTTCTTGAAGAGGGAAGACATTTCTTGGGAGAAGGCGGAAAACTTCTCTGAGCCTACTAAGTAGGCCATCAATGCGACTGACGAGCTGGTCAAAGGTGGCTCCCGTATGAATGGAATAGAGTATCCCTCCCTCAAAACTTCCACAATCCAGATTTCTGCTCCTCTCACCTCCCATCGTTCCCAAAAGAGAAGGAGCCTTGCTCCTACTGCCGTACAGAGGACACAGCGTCTTACTTATGTCAGGGAGTCTTAGTGGAGGACTTCTTGATTGCCTGAGAGGCGAACAAGGTATTTGCACGCGGTCTGGAAAAGCCTCTTTGCCTGCCCCTATCACAAAAGGACTAAGGTATGACAGGGGAAACTGACCTAGAGGAGAATGCCGGAGTTTCTCTAGGGTGCCTTGCAGACTGAGTAAGGAGGTCCTGAGTCAATTTCTTCTGAAGGTCAGAAGAAATCTGAAGAACTATAGCCTGTGGGAACAAGTGTTGCTTATCCAACAGGAATAAAAGAGAGCGGATTTCTGCGAAAGGGTCACTCCTTTAGTGGTATAAGAACACCAAAGCTCCCTTTTCTTCAAAATATTCATAGCAAAAAAGGAAGCCAGCTCCAAAGATCTGTCCCTTATACCCTTGTTGAGACAAGAGATAACACCCATAAATTCTTAGGGCATAGCCCTCCGGGACATGAGGGCAATCCTTGATCTTACAAGCAAGGGCACCCACTGCTCAATCTCAAAAACTAAACACCTCGAAAACCTTAAAACAGTGTTTGACCAAGTGGTCTAGCTCTGATGTCGAGAACAGGATCTTCACAGAATTGAAAGCAGACTCCGGAAAGAGTCTTTATCAAACCTAAGTACCCCTGGAAGGAGGTAAAGACTCCCAGGGATGGGGCCTCTCCAGTTGCGTAAGACATATATCTCCTCTGAGAGAGCCTCAATGGAGGACAACTAAAGGAGGCTCTTCCCTAAGAGCCAGCTCTCTACTTCACGTAAAGCCTTCTTAGCAGAGGAAGACAGAACCATCTTTGGGAGTCTCGAAGAATTAACAGTCTGGTTGTCCTTTAAATATGTAGACGCCGGGAAAGCCAGAGCTGCAGGCGAGAAGAAATCAGGAAATGTTGCTAAAAAAAAACTTAGCAACGAAGCATAAGCAGTTGGAGGATTTACAGGGTCTATTTCTTCTTCCTCCTCTGAAGAAATGGAAGACAACTCCGCAAGAGGTTGAGGTGTCGAAGGGGGTTTCTTGATTAACCCCAAATTTTGTCTAACTGTAGCTGAATGAAGAGAAAGGAAGGGTCTGCTACTGAGGGAGCTTGCTGAACCGAGGCCAGACACTGAGGATGAAGGGGTAGCTGGGCAGCGGCTGGATCCAAAACCCCAATTACAGGAGCAAATGTCAGGAGCTTAGAAGAAGTGACAGGGTGCACTGGTGCCCCAGGAGGCTCTGCAGACATAGGGCACTTTGAAGACAAAACAAGCTCAGGAGCCAACTGGCACTCATGCACATAAAAAAGCTTGGGAGCTGATTGGTGTTCGGAAAGAACCAAATGTTCTAATAAAAGATGTTCCGAAGCCAAAGGGAGCTCTGGCGCCAAAGGTCTCAACGTGGACACTATAGACTTGGGTGCTGAGGGAGCTGGAGCTAACGGGTGCTCAGAAGCATGCGGGAGTCCCAAGTCAATAAATGTAGTGGGAGCTGGAAGCTCAGGTGCTAAAGGTTGCTCAGTCACCTTCTTAATTAAAGGAGAATGCTGTGGCACCACTGATGGGCACTCGGCCACGAACCTAGCTGAAGAAGAGCGCTTGCAGAAGGGACTAGATTTTTTAACTGTTGAAAGCTGTCCTTCTGACTACAGGTGATCCTGGGAGAAACATTCAGGGCTGCCCCAAAAACTGCAAGGCAGCTTCACTAGAGAAGAATCCTTGGGCTTCTTCACACGTACTGCAGGGGAAAGAGACATCAATAACTTTTCTTCATTCTTTTTCTTTTAACGTGCTTTTATTCCCATTTTTGTATGGGGTAAGCACGATGCCTTCTTTTGAAGGACTTTTTGATTTGGCTTTGGGGTAGACCTGTGGTCTCGATTGGCTGCCCTGCCTGACATCGCTTAGACCCCGGTACGTATGTTTCATGTATCAAACCAGACCCAACGCCCTTTCTTCCCAGCAGCGAGAAGTTATTGCGCGGGTATGGCGAGAGTTCGAGACGTGTGAGATGTTTGTTATGTTTTTAGAAGGTGTTGTAGTGGCTTTGTTTTGTGTGTGTATTTAGTCTGTAACATCCATTTGCTTTTTAAGCAAACCTATCCGTTGATTACATATATAATCCCGGGATGTCTACACGGATAGCAAAGTGTCTGCCTCTCTGATCAGCCAGCTTGCGGGATTGAACCCGTGCCACAGACCTCTACGAAGTCCGAAGCTGCTGCTGTAACCGACTGAGCCATCGAGGCTCCAAAGAGACATCAATAACACGTCTCTTTAAAGGACGAGATTCGTCTTTAAAACACCATTGGTGCCTGGGACTTGAATCACTTGAACTAGAAAGACTAGAAGAAAGACGACTAACTTCCATAGAGACACCTTTCCAGTGGCACTCTGTCGTGACCTGGGAAGCGGCAACAGGTCCGACTGAGGGGGCAACTGCCTGTGGGCAGACCTCACTGACCTCCTTTGGGCTACCAGTTTGGCTCCTCCTAGGTTTAGGGGAGTTTGCCAGGGACCTTTGCCTATGAGATTTGGCAGGACAGACAGTCACCTACTCCAATGACACTTCAACACTTTTACACTGCACCTGTCCATAAGGACTTTCACTGATGCCCCCTATCTGTTCCATTGTATTAACTAAACATTCAAATTACTAATTAACTCTCGACTCAAGGCTGGCAATGGTGTTAGGATTGAGAGTAAGGGAGCTAAGGAGAGGAGATGGTGGAACAGACTGAGAACTGGGATTTGGATGAATAAAAGGTACAGAAACATTATCAGTCACAGACTTAGCAGGAACCTGACTAGCTAACGTCTTTTTACTACTGGCTCTAGAAGCCGCTTTCCTCTTTTTGCCTGTCCAGTTTTAACAAATGACTTGCAAGTTTTCCACCTTTTGACATTCCAATGTTCACATTCATTACAAGTCAAGTCGGGCAAACAAATCTGACCTCTACTAGATGCGCAGAGAGTGTGTGGGTCATAACAGGCTTTAGTTATTCTAGCCTTTGCTGCAATACCGAGACCCTTGGGAACTAGAATCGGACATTGCCGACAAGTCTAAAGTCAACAAAGCTTAGAATATCTAAGATCAGAATTATAACAGTCAAAATCGGTAATTAGGTTTAAAAAAGAACCTGACACTGTCTAAATACAGGCAGTCCCCGGTTTACGACGGTTCCGGCTTACGACGTTCCGAGGTTACGACGCTTTTCAAATATATTCATCAGAAATTATTTCCCGGCTTACGACGCATGTTCCGGGGTTACGACGCGTCGTACGGCGATCCGACGGAAGAAATATGGCCCCAAAACGGCAGAATAATCATAATTTGAAGGTTTTTTTGATGTAAAACTCAATAATAATGCAGTTTACATCGTTTTCAATGCACCCAGAGCATTAAAAGTAAGGTTTTCTTATGATTTTTGACGATTTTCGACGATTTTCCGGCTTACGACGATTTTCGGGTTACGACGCGGCGCAAGAACGGAACCCCCGTCGTAAACCGGGGACCGCCTGTATGCCCAAAAGGCTACCATAAAGAGAATACTTCACCAATTGTAGTACTTCAACCAACTGAGAAGCTAAAGAACTCCAAAAATAAGCTGCTGCTAAGAACTGTTGTCCAGCCATCAGCAACATATTGAGCTCTTTTGCTGAACTAGTTCCTCTCTTACCCCGGAAGTGGTCAGGGTTAGTCGCCTAACCAAAACAAAAGTAGCGCTACCGTGAATTTCAAAAATTCTAGCTGCCGGTTAATAGAAACTATAGCTATGTAATTACTTGGTAAGTTACTTATATGAAAACTTCATGTTCTTTGACAAAGACCTTCTTTGTTTTCTTAAACCACACACACACACACACACACACACACACACAAAAAAAAAAAAAAAAAAAAAAAAAAGGAGGTTAACTTCGCCTCTTCCAAGCTTAATCTTCTTAAATAAATTTTAATTGTCCTAACAGGTCAGAGAAGTATTTCCTCTTCCTTCCCAACCAAAGAGGTTAAATTTTAAGTTCTTACAGTTCTTGGAAAAACTTAAGCCTTAACATCATTCTCAGCTCTATGCAAAAAAACGAAATCGCATTCCCTTCACAACAGCTTTATAGGAGAGTGCTTGCAATAAACTTACTCTTTTAACTGCCCAAGTACTAACAACAAGTTTTTCACAGAAAATACTACAATGGAACTGATTCCAGAGGATCAAAAGGCTCTGCAGGTTAATTTTAGAACTGCACCTAAATTCCAGAGAGAGGTTGATACCGAATTCTAGGACGTCAATCTCAACTTCTCTACACCTTAATGTGCTGACCATTAGCCAGATCCAACTGCACATGATGCAATGCTACAGAAAGCATAGAATTATGACGTCAAAAGTAGACAGCAAAAAACCCTTTATGGTATCTAAGCGGAGAAACTGATGTCTACAGGGGTATGGGTGCTTAAAATTCTAGAATGGCACCAAGAGCAATGCACAAATTGCTGCTTCTGAAGGACAGAATCCAAAGTATCTTTGAAAACCCTCTTATTGGGAGGAGCTGGTTGAGCATCTCCAGGCTGTCAAGGGTAGGATGCAGGAGCTAGTGGAACTGCATGGCATTTGGTAGTTTGAGTCTATTTACCTCAACAGAAGAATACGAGACAGATCTACTGAGAGAACTAACAAGTCCGAAAATAATCCCCTCTGAATGAGCAATTCTTGTACTCAAAATTTTTTCACTATTTTCCTTAAGTGTAGATAAAGGGGGAAGGCAAATGTGTCTGAAATGGGCCCAAACCTGAAGAAATTCATCCACTGCTTAAGCCTGAGGGCTCTGCAGGGAAAAAGAATAGGCTGGTTATTCCCATTCATCCACGTGCTATGAAGTGACTGTTGGACTCATGGATGCAATGACCACTCTATAGTCAGAACTTGTAATTCCTGAATCCTCTATCACCAAAAAATATTTTCCTTCCATGGAATGAACTAGAGAACCAATACTATGTTGTTAATTTTCACCCAAAGAAGCAGTCTTTCCAGTATAGATTAGTTTCTAACCAGGTGTCTGCAGTGCAGAAACTTCTATATAACCAAGAGTTCAAGCTATTAGGGATAAACCTACCAGGTATCTTCAACAGTCTTTCCACCACCCTAACATCCTTGTAAGGTTTGCTGGGTGAAGTGTTGACCATTCTATGATGTATTGTAAGTCAGTGTCACAACACTTGTCATAAATCTTCATTTTATGTTACTAGACAGAGGGAAAACCAACAAAACCTAACTGTAGGTTTTGGAATAAATTTGTTTCCTTGTAGTTTTGGTACCCCTCCTACAGAACCTAGCAATAAAGATGGTCCTGGATTTACTTAAAAATTTAATGAACATTTGTTGTAAGTTGCAATCTGTTATGCCAAGACCACACTGTAATTGTGTGCCTGATTATTCTGAAAAATCCTCTATTGAGGCTATGTTTCCTAACAAAGAAAGCCATTATCATAAAGGAAGCTTCTGTAAGGACTAAAATTCTTTGCAAAGAAGCAAGAGCCTATTAATTTGTCTTCTGACAGAAAAGCCTGCAAATTGCGCGAGTGTACTCTCATCCCCCGGTAAAGAATGCACTGAAGAGGATTTAGGGAAGTTTACTGATAATCATAATGCATACAAACTGAGCCAGACTAAGCAACAGATCCTTGGCCTTTGTAATACTGTCAACAGAGTAGGCCAACCTGAACCAGTCGACTTAGTAAAACAGAATTCTTACCCCTAATTGATGACACCATCCCCCCCTGGGCAACAAATTTCTTGTGAATACTTGAGGCACACGAGCAGAAACAAAGTGTCTTGAACAGGAATACCTTCCCTGAAAATACACATTGAAGAAACTTGCACGACTGAAGATCTGTTTTCTATGAGGAAGATGCACCCTGAATGTCCACCAAATCATCCAATTGTTCTTTTAGAAAGTCATTAAAACAGTGCTGGAATAAATCATGAAGAATGAGGGCGGATGCATAAAGTTGTTCATCAGCAATACATTCAACACTGGATGCCAGTCTCCAGTTGCTTATGGCACTAGGGAAAAGTCAGAGGTAAAATCCTGGCGAATTACTGACACATGTTCCATTAAATTCCTCTCTAATTAAATCCTCCTACTGAAGAATCAGATACTTCTGCTGGAGATGATACAAAGGAAGGAATATAGATGTCAGTGAATGGGAAACCCAAAAGGAATCCTTCAGCAACTCCACCACCTAAGGTTCTGTTTTTAAGTCTCTCCAAACATGCCAGAAGGCCTGCAATCGGCCCCCTACCAGAACCTGAGGGCTGAATGGGTCCCTGAAAGGTATAAATGACCTGTGAGAAAGAGTAATGACTTTGTACCAATATATCCTCCTTTAGCCCCTTAAGCAGTCAGGCTTAGAAGGTGACCCAAAGGAGAAACCAAAACTGCTGCCATCTGTGCAGAAGAAAACCTGGACAACAGATAGGAGCATAACTCACTTCTTCAAAACCGAGTTAATACTATGGCGTGCCTGTTCAAAATGTACCCATGAAACTCCAGTGTAAAGTGAGTTTAATGCTAAGTTCTGTGAATCAATCACATATGCATACATAACATGTTTTGTACTAAATTTTCTACTCTCATTTATCAAGTATTATGCATATGTTTTCCTTTTATTTAAATATAAACAGTTTTTACAAAAATAGATTACCTCATCCAGGTCAAGCTGCAGCTGAACAAACTTCTCCTTTGTTTCACTTGTTAGTGTATTTGCCAAATTAAGTTTGCAAGTTAAATCAGTAATTTCCTTTTTAAATTCTTCTACGGCTTTTGTAAGAAGATTGCATTCATTCAGTTTGGCTTCCAGGTTACGTTCAAGATCACATATCTTATTCTGCAAACTCCCTATTGCCTCATTAGCTGAAAAATGATAAAAACCACATTCAATCATCTGATCTTCATATAATAGGCAAGATCACATATCTTATTTAAATATATTCTGAAAAATGGACATTCAAAACTATTAAACATTACATTCTTTAAATATAAGTAAACAATACATCAACCACAAACAACTGGGTCATAGTGAGCCCAATGCAGAACTTTGGATATGTCCATCCATGCTCTAACACCAACTAATGAGATGTCACTCAAAGTTGGGGATATGGCCAGTGAATATCCTTACTGTGACCATATAAATTTTAAGAGTAGTTGATGACCTCATGAATTTAGTTGCTACCAGCTGTAATTCATACAAAATTTAGTTTCTTTGAAAGTAAAATTATTTACAAGAATGAATGAGAATTATGAATTTGAGAGTTAGGAAAAGATACTTTGTGGACCAAGAGTGTGTCAATGTTACATGAAATGTCATCTTTGGCTTTAAATTGTTAAATTTTCATGAGACAATAAGTAACTGTTTGAAATGCCCTGTATAAATTTTAAGCAAAATACTACAAATTGAGGTTAACATTATCAGGTGTCAGTTGTCACTGCACAGTTCTGCAAAATAATGTAAGTGATTTCTTAATCAAATATGAGTCATGAAAATATGCTTAATAATGGGACATCTACACAGCAATTAAAAGTCACAATAAGTGATTGGCTAAAGTCTAACTACCATCAACATGATGGAAAAGACTTTTTGGCTCTGAGGGTTACTTACATGACCACAATTTTCCTAATGCTACAAAAAAAAAAAAAAAAAAAAAAAAAAAAAAAGAGAGAGAGGGTAGTTTTTCTGACCGAGCGTAACTGATCAAGGGAAGCATAAAAATATAGATTAACAAATTATAGGATGAGAAAAATGGCCAAGAAGTGGGGAGTGGCTGATGCTTACAGATGATTAGAACTGATTACAGGTACGAAGTAACATGAAAGTGAAGTGAAAAAATTTTTAGATGGCAAGGTGTAAAGATAAGGAAATACAGAAACTACGCAAGCACAACAAAGTATATTAACCCTTAAACACCTAATGGACATACCATACGTCGACGAAAATTGTCTGTTGGATGTCAAGTGGACGTACCATACGTCGACTAAAAATGCTTTTTTTTAAATATTCGCGGAAAAATAATTATAGGCATAGTTTGTGGAAGGTTTCAAATCACGTGCCTTGAGGGATGCTGGGAGTTCACGGATCAAGCTGTTGTTTTGTTTATAATCGTCACCCAGACGCGCATATGCGAATTCCCTCCTTCTCGTACCAGACAGCATCAGCGTTGGACCATGCGAGAGCGATTTTTTGACGCATCTGTGTTTTGCAGAACTTTGGCGAGTGTTTGCGTATTTGTGCTGCAACAGGACGTTTGTAGAGATGTCTCAAAGCCGTCAGGACCGTGAAAGGCGCATACTGCCTGTCGGTAGTGAGCGTGTGAGACGAGTTTTAGACTGGGATGCTGGAGAAGGACCCAGCTTCTCAGCGCCGTGTTGTTCGCCCACGTGTGACCGAAGGGGACCAAGGACCACATCCCGTGCCTTTTACGACCACTAGGAAGCATCGGGGTGTCCTGAGGGGCATCCGTAAATTTTTGCAAAAAACTTTTTCCTTTGCTGAAAATCCTGGCATTTCTTGAGTCACCTTGTCATAATTTTTTCACCGTTTTATATTATTCGTTACATAAAGTGTTATACATCAAAATGTGCGCAATTTCATGTAGAATACAACAAAATATAAATCATTCTTTTAGCTTTTAACAGTTTTGAAATATTTTCATTTAAATCATGATAACTGACAAAATTTTAACATTCGGTCAATTTTGACTCGACCGAAATGCTCGAAAAACGCAATCGTAAGCCAAAATTCTTACATTCTAGTAACAATCAATCATTTACCTTTATTCTGCAACAAACAGAAAGTCTCAGCACAATATTTCTATTTATGGTGAATTTTTGAAAAAACTTTTCCTTCGCTAAAAAATCCTAGCATTTCTTGAGTCACAAATTGTTTCGCCATTTTATATTATTCGTTACATAAAGTGTTATACATCAAAATTCTGTAGAATACAACAGAAAATAAATCATGCTTTTAGCTTTTACCATTTTTTAAATATTTTCATATAAATAACATTGAAAAATCGTAACTTTTGTTGCTCGAAAAAACGCAATAAGCCAAAATTCTTACATTCTAGTAACAATCAATCCTTTACCTTCATTTTTCAGCACAATATTTCGATTTATGGTGAATTTTGAAAAAACTTTTCCTTACCACGCGAACTCCACTAAAATTCCTAGCATTTCTTGAGTCACCTTGTCATAATTTTTTCGCCGTTTTATATTATTCGTTACATAAAGTGTTATACATCAAAATGTGTGCAAGTTCATGTAGAATACAACAAAAAATAAATCATGCTTTTAGCTTTTACCATTTTTGAAATATTTTCATATAAATAACGATAAATAGAAAAAAATCAACCTTTGGTCAATTTTAACTCGATCGAAATGGTAAAAAAATGCAATTGCAAGCTAAAAAACTTACAGTCTAGTAATATTCAATCAATTTCCTTCATTTTGAAACAATTGGAAAGTCTCTAGCACAATATTTCGATTTATGGTGAATTTTTTTAAAAAACTTTTTTTTACGTCTGCGCGTTATGCATTCATGCATCATTTTGTGATAATATTTCTCTGTGTTGCTTTAATCGTTTTACAATCTGTTATATACCAAAATCATCTCAATTTAGTGTACAATACAACTAAAAAAATTAACTCATTAGCTTTAACCGTTTTACTTACAGCACGATTTGTATACAATTATATACAAGTTTTTTTTGTTCGCTGTCATATATTCCAATATTTTTATATGATAATGATATTTTTTTCATTTCTGATGGTTGCATACTAAACTTCAGGCAATGAGAAAAAAAGGAGCCAAAAATGAACTCTTAATCTTAAAAACTAAGCGTGCTGTGATTTTTTGAAAAAAACCTTTTTTCCGCTTCGGCGCTAGCTCCCGAACGCCGCCGGCATACGGGAGACGTTTTTGTAAATAGGGCTTCGGCGTTTAAGGGTTAATAAGGATAGTGAATGACAAGAAAGGGTTGATAAATAATGAAGGCAAGATGAAAGATGTTACAAAATAGGTTAAGCATGGAAGGCAGGTTAAGTATATAACAAAAAATTACTTCAAAAAGGACAATATTATTTTTGGAAGTCTACACTGGAATATTACATGGGGACTATTGAGCCTGCTTTCCTTTAAGAAGTGAAATGTGGATGCTGAATGCATATGAAAGAAAAGGAACAAACTGTCAAAATGAATATGCATTGGACCAGAGAGCACAATGAACTGCAAGGGTGATAAAGCTGAGCACATATAGTCCGACCTCTTAAATCTGGCACTCCCTGTAAAGGCAACTCCCATAATCTGGGACTTTTTGAATCAACCACCATTAGTTCTTGAGCGGCTACAAGGGTGGTGCCACATGTCCTTTCAGTTTTTGGATTTCAAAACTGAAGTTTACTCCGTAAACAAACAAGCACATTTTTTTCCAACAAAAACATTCTGTTAAAGTCAGAAACATACACCATGCAAAAGAACTGTAATTTGCACATAACTCAGGTATCATACAATTAAAATTTCATCCAAAAACATGATTTCATCATATACATCGATTTTACACTAGGCTAGGCTTTCTATGCTTGTCTCAGTTTTGGTAGACAACACTGATAATGCATATTATATTTGAGTTAGCTTTTAACTAAGAAATAGGTCTAAAAGCAAAAGTTCATTAGGTTAAAGGTGAATCTTCATTCAGAATTCATTACTAATCTTTATAATTAATAACCATTTGCTACTACGTGCAAGACACTGGCATGAACAACAGCAAGTACTGTACAGTACTGCCATCAACAATCGAATCGAGAAACACACTTTGCCATTGTCAGTTATCGTAACTATACACATTTTTTAAGGGATGCCTATAGTTGGTGACTTGTTAAAATTTTGCTAATTTTCAAAGGTGACTTCCATAAATAATAAAATAAATCTTTAACCATCCTTCACGCAATGGAGAGATCAGTGTTATGAGTATTTACTAAATATACAGTTGTAGCTGTGGCTGAAGAAACAAATAATGTGCTGGCCACAAAACATTTGGAAGAGGCAAAGCAACATCTGATACTAGCGAAATCACACTTTACTTCTTTTAATTTACTGTGTTTATAAAGTTTGTTGAATTTTTGAACCCGGCTTTGATAATTTACGAAAAATTGATCTCCGAAATGCATTTAATTTAGCAATTAACCCTTAAACGCCGACTGGACGTATTGTAAGTCGACTAAAATTGTCTGTCGGGTGACGAGTGGACGTACCGTACGTCAACTACAAAAAATTTCAACCTTCGGTCAACTTTGACTCGACCGAAATAGTCGAAAAATGCAATTGTAAGCTAAAACTCTTACATTCTAGTAATATTCAATCATTTACCTTCATTTTGCAACAAACAAGAAGTCTCTAGCACAATATTTCGATTTATGATGAATTTTTGAAAAAAACTTTTTCCTTATGTCCACGCTAACTCTGCTGAAAATCTTGTAAGAGCCTGACGCCGTCTCTTCCAAACACGTGCGTGTTCGTCATCCATCGGAGTGGACAAGACAACAAGAGTGTCTCGTTTTCTTTCTCTAAGGGAATGCAATTTCAACCATACAATATTTCCGTCTGTTTCTCCCTAACAATTGTTGTCTTGTTGTATGTACAATCACCACTACTTGCATTGTCATGCAAGCATTCTAATCATGTACTCATAAAGTTCCAACGAATCTTCTGTATCAAACTGTGTGTATGTTTCTGTTTGTGAAAACACCAAACGTCTCGCCACTCCGATGTATGGCGAACAAACGAACACATACGTGTTTGGAAGAGACGGCGTCAGGCTCCTACAATCTCAGAAATTCTTTAGTCAATTTGTCGTAATTTTTGCACAGTTTTATATTAGCCGTTACATAAATTTTATACATGAAAATGTGTGCAATTTCATGTAGAATACAACAAAAAATAACTCATGGTTGTAGCATTTATCAGTTTTGAAATATTTTCATATAAATCACGATAAGTGACAAAATTTCAACCTTCAGTCAACTTTGACTCGACCGAAATGGTCATAAAATGCAATTGTAAGCTAAAACTCTTACTTTCTAGTAATATTCTATCATTTACCTTCATTTTGCAGCAAATGAGAAGTCTCTAGCACAATATTTCAATTTATGGTGAATTTTTGAAAAAACTTTTTTTTACGTCTGAGCGTTACGAATTCATGCATCATTTTGTGATAATATTTTCTCTGTGTTGCTTTGCTCATTTTACAATTTGTTACATACCAAAATCATTGCAATTTAGTGCAGAATACAACAAAAAAAAAAATAGCTCATTAGCTTTAACCGTTTTGCTCACAGCGTGATTTTTATACAATTATATATGAAATTTTTTTTCGCGCTGTCATATATTCCCATATTTATATATGATAATATTTTTTTTTCATTTCTGATGGTTGCATACTAAACTTCAGGCAATGAGAAAAAAAGGAACCAAAAATTAACTCTTAATCTTAAAAACTAAGCGTGCTGTGATTTTTTGAAAAAACTTTCTTTCCGCTTCGGCACTAACTCCCAAACCCCGCCGGCATACGGCAGACACTTTTGTAAATAGAGGCTCGACGTTTAAGGGTTAATACTGATACGACAATATTTATGAAATATTTTTAAATCTCGCACAAGCGCAGGCAGCAGCGTACAGGCAGCAAGAGACCAAATTACAATAGACCAGCTTCTTTTTCCTCCAACTCTTTATCCCATCTTCTTGTTAGAAAAGCAAAAGAGAATGATAAAAGTATTGTTAGTAACATTATACTCTTGCATAAATCCATACAGCCATAAACAACCGACCGAGAAACTGTTATTTTGTTTATCACAGAATCAGATAACAACAGCACTTTTGCTTGTATTTCAACCATCGTAGGGTAATACACAATTACTGTAGATTATAGTACAAATGACGTTAATTAGAATAGACCGACATACTTTTACATTATATTCTTATTCGGTATGGATAAAAAATCAGCAAGGAAATATACTGCTAAATTTAAGCTGCAAGTTGTGGCTGAAGAAGAGAAAACAATGTTCAAGCTGCTAATGACTATAAATTATCGTGCATCGGCAACATGGATGAAACTCGACCGGAATTAAAATTGGAGAGAAAGTATTTTAATCAAAACTACTGGGCATGAAACAACACATTACTGCTATTTTTCCGCCAACATACAATAAATACGTAAAGCTTGTATTATGATGACATCAAGTGAAAATAGCAAACAGAATCTTGATTTTTTTACACAAAACAGACGCCACCAAACAGCCATCATCTATTAACAAAACAAATAGCTCAATTAATTTCACGAGACATATTTAAGTTATATTTCGACTTAAAAAAACTTCGTACAGTATAATGAAAAATAACTTTGCCCTGTATAAATAAATAATCAAGAGATTCATTTACGCTAACCATAAGTAAGAAAAGCGCTCTGAACTGAGTTAAATGCGGAGAAATAAACACTGCGTAAACATTTCCAAACCAAAACAATGATCGCTATGATCGCAATTTATAATACAAAAGTAATATAAAAATATATACAATATTATTGGATACAGTGAATTAAAGCATAACATTTTAAAAGATCCATGGAAAAAATGCATATTCGTTATCCTGATTTTTTATAATATGATATGTGAATACAGAGTACAGTGTAATGTAGGCTATGCTACCGTATATGCCTACGATATACCATAGTTTAGGCTAAGCTAATTCTTGTTTGTTATTCAATTTCTCTTTGTATTGAATTATCACAAGTTACTGCATGAACCTCCAGAATTAGCTGATATTAATAATCACTATACCTTGTATGCGTAGAGTATACTTTATAGTGTAGGCTACGCTACCATTTATGTACACATGGTACCAAATACCCTGGGCTAGGCTATATTCGAGATACGGTTTGCTATTCATTACCTTTTTTTCCAACAAACGATTTTTTTTTTGGAACCTAACCCCATCTTAAGTAGGATATTACCTGTACAGGTAGTGCTCGAGTTACGATATTTCGACTTATGATAATTCGCTCTTACGATGGGGTTAGCAATTAATATCGATACGACAATATTTTGAAAATAAGTATTTTTAAATTTCGCGGGTGACTGGCGCAGGCAACAACGTACAACCAGGCAGCGTATGGTGTGCGATACGTTGGGCGAGAGGCTGGAATAGGTACATTAATTCAATGAGTCGACCTTGCTTGCTCGTTGTGCGGAAGTTAAAATAGGCCAGTGTTCGTTTGCGATTTTTGTGCTTTTGTGAATACACCAAACTCTAAAACTCAAATTTATATCACTATGTCTGCCAAACACCCAAGTGTGTCTCATGCTGGTAGTGCGAAAAAGAAGAGGCAGTCTATCACTCTGGAGCAAAAAATGAAAATTATCAACCAGCGTGCCGCTGGAAAGCCAGTCATGGTAATCGCACGTGACGAGCATCTATCTCAGTCGACGGTATCCACCATCCTTAAAGACAAGAAACGGATAATGAACGCTATAAGGGATCTGCTTCAGTTCATTCGACACTTATATCAAAGAAGAGGATAGGACCTTTGGAAGAAATGGAGCAGTTACTGGTCACGTGGATGGAGGACCAGATACAGAAGCATATGCCAATCAGTCTCTTAACCATCCAAACAAAGGCTCGCATGCTTTTCGATGAACTGAAGAAAAATTATGATGATAACCACAACAAAAGTTTTGTAGCAAGTGCTGGATGGTTTCATCGCTTCAAGAACCGTCATAATTTTCATAGTGTGAAAATTAGCGGTGAAGCAGCAAGCGCTGACATGAAGGAGCTGCTAAATTCAAGGATATTCTGCAAAAGATCGTCATTGATGAAGGGTACTTGCCGGAGCAGATCTTTAATGTCGACGAAACAGGACTGTATTGGAAGCGTATGCCTCAACGGTCCTACATCCATAAAGAAGCAACAATGATGCCTGGGTTTAAGGCATACAAAGATCGACTGACTCTTCTGCTTGGGGGAAATGTGGCTGGGTATAAACTTAAGCCACTCATGATTTATCACTCTGAAAATCTAAGGGCATTAAAGAGAATCGACAAGCATATGCTTCCTGTGCATTACCGTCATAATAAAAAAGCATGGATGACTGCAATGCTGTTCGAAGACTGGTTTGTGCGGTGCTTTATTCCAGAAGTGAAAGATTATTGTAGGGAAAACAAAATCCCCTTCAAAATTCTGCTGATTCTAGACAATGCTCCCGGCCACCCTCAGAACATCGGAGATATTAATGAGAACGTAAAAGTTGTGTTTCTGCCACCAAACACAACTTCTCTCATACAACCCATGGATCAGGGCGCTGTCACTACGTTCAAGGCCTATTATCTTCGGAACACGTTTGCTCAGGCTGTTCAGGCTACAGATAATGAGGAGAAAGATCTCAGGACTTTCTGGAAGGAATTCAATGTTCTAAACTCCATTATGAACATTGGAAAGGCTTGGAAGGAGGTAAAGAAAGAATGTATGAATGGGGTTTGGAAAAATCTGCTACAAGTGTATGTGAACTCATTCAAAGGTTTCAATAAAGATAAAGAAGTTGTGAAATTAATAAAAGATTGTGACACTTGGGAGAAGTTTAGATTTAGAAATTGATGAAGAAGACATCCAAGATCTTTTAGATGTGCAAGATGTAGAGCTTACGGCAGAAGATTTAATTGCGCTTGCAGAAGAGAGAAAAAGAGCAGACGAGGAAGAAGAAATTGAAGAAGAGCCAGAGCGAAAGTTTACGACAAAAGCACTAGCAGAGGTTTTTGCCTCATTTGAACATGGACTGAAACTTTTGAGTGAAATGGATGGGAACATGGAACGGTTTGCTAAAGTTAAAAGAGCACATCAAGACGCTGTTGCATGTTACCAAGTCATTTATGAAGAACGAAAAAAACGCACTATGCAACCGACAATGGAACACTTCTTTAAGAGAACAACTCCAGTGGCATCGCCTTCTGCCTCCCCTACCCCACCCGCACCCCTACCCCGACATTTGAGCCTCGATCCCCTTCATCTCTTAATTTTGAAACACCTGAACTAACAGAAGAAGAAATACTATCTGAAGAGGAGCGAGTTGATGATCCTGAAGCTTTATCATCCTCCTCCTCTTCCGATTTTTAGTTATCCGTAGCCATGAACAGCCTGACACCGTTCACGTGAATTACGTGTGCCGACGACGGACCAAATCTTGGTGAGTACCCCTTTCAGTACAGTCTGATTCTTTTTCTTGTTATTCAATTTCTTTTTATACTGAATTATCATAAATCAATCTGCAGAATTAGCTGGTATTAATAATTACCACTCTACCATATATGTATAGAATATACCGTAGGCTAGCTACTGTTTACGTATACGATTACCATACTGTACGCTATCCTAACTCTGGTTAGTTTTATTCAATTTCCCTTTATACTGAATTATCATAAGTCAATCTGCATTGAACCTGCAGAATTAGCTGACATTAATAATTACTATAATGTATATGTATAGAGTATACTGTGTAGTGTAGGCTAGGCTACCATATATGTATACATGGTACTGAATACCCTTGTGTAGGCTAGGCTATATTCGACATGATTATTTCAACAAACGATGGTTTTTTTGGAACCTAACCCCATCGTAACTCGAGCACTACCTGTATAAGCATTTTTAGTTTGCTTTGTATGTGTTTGAACTATCAAAATAGGCAGTTCTAAGTGTTTTTAGAAGGGTTCTAAGTATTCGCGGTTTTAGCTATTACCGGGGGGTGTGGCGCGCATCCCCCGCGAATAGGGGGGTTTTACTGTATACCCTTTTGCCCATCTTATATCTACAACTGTCCCTGCTCTTACTGTATTCTCTTGCTTTCACCACCTATTTATGTCAAGGCTAACAACATTAAAATCGACATGGCATACAGCTGTAGCAACCCCACCACTAAGAGATGTAATGAACCAAAATGGATATCTTAGCTATGTGGTACAGTGCTTGGTTCACATTTTCTAACCTTATCACCTAGCAAATCGTAAATGAATACCAGTACTGATGGGCCCAATAAAGTGTGGTACAAGTAGCCTTACCCCACAAGACTTGCTGAGAAACTGGAAGGCTGTATCCTCCTAGGACCACCTCATCAATAGGGGATAATGGCATATGGTAAAACAACAAGTAAAAAATGTGCCGGAGTTTCTTCTATGCAATTGAGTTTTCTGTACAACATATCATGCTGTATAAAACTATCAGCTACAACCGGTAGCGCTTCAGTTGCTCCCCAGATGAAGTAGAGTGAGGGTGCATAGCACGCCTTCAGAAAGTGCTGCCAGACGTACGATATATGGCTAACTTTAACCTTAAATAAAATAAAAACTACTGAGGCAAGTGTTGCTATTTGGTATGTTTGATGATTGGAGGGTGGATGAGCGACGTACCAATTTGCAGCCCTCTAGCCTCAGTAGTTTTTAACATCTGAGGGTGGACAGAAAAAGAGCAGATGGACGGACAAAGCCATCTCAATAGTTTTATCTGAAAATGAACAAGAATTTTACCTTTATCAGTTACGACCTTCATCTTTTCTTCACTGAGAAGAGAAAGCTCCTTGAAATTTCTCGTTAAAGTATTCATCCTTTCAATGGTTTCATTTTGCACAGCACAATGATACTGCTTCTCCTGATGAAAGACACTTACAGTACCTTCTAACTCTTGGCATTGCTGCTGCAGAGAGGAAACCAGTTCGCGTGTGTGCATCACTCTGTAAAATGTGAAAAGAACCTTATTACCTTAACTGTGTATGAAGGGAAGCAGATATACACAGAGATGCTTGTTTATTTTTGACAATGAAACTAAGGTCCTTGCATTTCAGCAAAATATTCAACTAAAAAAAAAAAAAAAAAAAAAAAAAAAAAAACTGCAAGTTTTATAGTAAAAATTAAGAAAAGTTATTTTCACTATTCATATGCTCTTAATAATTACATTCAAGCTCCTGCCATGTGCAATTCCATGAAAATAAGCTCAACATCAAACACAGGGGTGTCTGATCAATTGTAAGTTATCTGAGCTTACAACTACTAGGGTTAGTGATACCATAAATATTGTTCTTGCCCATTTATATACAGCAGAAATGTAAAAAATACAACTATACAAAGTAATTAAAATTCTAAATAAAATTACAGAACCTATAAAGAGCATAAAGCATATGAGTAATTAGTTACATTATGAAGACAGTGTATTTGCATTCTGCAGGAAAAAATTATAAAAGTTTAGCTACTGAATCATAAATACACGAAGAAAACCAAATTTCAGTATACAGTAATAAGATTTACACTTTCCCAAAGAACCAGCTTCTATAATGAAATTAAAAATTCCACCAAAACTGTACATTACGTGCTTTAAACTTTTGGCCAGTAGAGACACATGATAATTAAATTTAATTATCATGTGTCTCAACTACCTTGCAGAAAGTGAGTCACAATTCCTAAAGACAGGAATTCTACTATCAAAAGTTAAACAGTCAGTGGGACCGAGCAATCATCACAAACATGTTGATTTCTTTCATCCAAAAGGCAACAGTTGACCCAAGTTAACTATGGGTCAACTGTGCATAAGAAGACAGCATATGATAATTTCCCATTTCCTTGACATCAAACCCCATTCCTAAAGGTGTGTATTCAAACCAATTTCTTTCATTTTGTTGGAAGTCTACTTCATGCCACTGTTCCTGCCAGAAACTATGAGTTGATTTTGAAATGCATGAATGGAAATTCCAATAGGGAGTAGCATATCATCATGGAACCAAATCTGCTGCTGCTTACTTAAGCTGTGGGAGAGGTGCAAAATAATGAGCAGGAAGACAAGTACTGCTAGTTTATTGATGAAGCGAGCTGCTTATAAAGCAGGATGTGGATGTTGGCATAGTTTGCATAGACCGCTGGTACAAAGATTTATAGGTGATCTGAGGTCAAATTAATTTCTTACAAAAACAGGACAGGTTCATACAGAAAACAGTGATCAATAATGTCTGACACATTATCATAAGAATAACTCGTTACTTGTACATAAAGCATGATTGTTTAGAAACATAACATATATACAATTTACAATTATGATGATAAATATATATTCCGATCGACCTTAGGTCAATGTGAAGGCACCGCAGAAAACGGGATGTTCTCTACAGAGAACGCGTTGAGCGGGGAATTTACAAAGCTACCTAATTTGTGTTTCCTTGGCACAGAAACAAAAATAGCCAAATTAACTTCTGCAATTTTATCGGATGGTCTGTACTGAAAATTTCCTGGGGTTGAACAACACTCCAAGAATAACCAAAAAACTGTGAATTAGACCTTGGAGAATTGCAATGTTCCAATGTGTTTAAAATACTACACAATCAGCTGTGGAATATGATGCTACATAAGGAGAGGCTCCTCTACGACTAAACATTGCCAGAAACTACCCACCCAACACCAATAAAAAGTTAGATTTACACGTTCTGGTAAAAGCTCTAAAAATTTTTACTACCTCCTTTCCTCCTACGACTTATCTGTCTTTATGCCTCTAAAATACCTTCAACAACTGCCAACAAGTAATATCTAGGCAGGTGTTATGGAGAATCTTGGTGGGCAAATAGGGTTGTTTGTGATACAGGTAGTCCCCTGTTAACGGTGGGCTTGGTTAATGGCGATCTGGTTTTATGGCACTTGTCTAGCGACAAAAATCAGCAATTTTTGGTGCTGAAAAATGCACAGAAAATTGCCAATTTCCGCTTATCGGCGCCGATAATTGGGTATTGGCGCCAATACATACCTAACAGAGGCGTCAATAACCGAAAATCGGCACTTTTTGGTGCCGATAAGCCCAAAAATTGACGAAAAAACGCCAGAAATCGCCGATTTTCGGTTATCATCACCCCCCCAGAACAGAACCCCTGCCGATAACCGAGGACTGCCTGTATTCACAGTTTCTAAAATCTTAATTCTAAAGCTAACAACCTGTGGAAACTTACATGATTTCATATAAAGGCCAAGGAATTGAGTAGTTTTTGTATTCTAACCTAGTACAGTAGTCCTTCAATTATCTGGCATCATCCCATCTGAACCCTGATGTCATCCTGAGGGTCCCACACCATAATATAGATGTACAATATTTATAAATTTCATAAAAATTTTCAAAATTGCACTCGGATGCTTGGCAACACTGAATAGGTGGGGAAAAGTGTTAATACTGCTTATAGGTATAAGCAGGCTGAGAACAGGTTATTGTGGGGTTGGTTTGCCAAGGAAAGATTTGGAGTAGAGAGGCACGGCAAGATGGTTGGGAGAGGTTGGTGGGCATTTGACTTCTTGAGTTTTCTTGTGTGTTATTAGCATAATAGCATCAACGTCATTTTAGCATCATACTATTTCGTGCTTCTGAGTGGCTGAATGTTGTGAGGAGAGGGGGGGATAGGCCATGATAAGTGCTTGCATGGTGGGATGGCCAGGAGAGCTGAGTGGGGAGGACTGGGCAGACTTTTGTCAGCTTCAACTGTCTCATGTCATTTTTTCATTTCACGTTGTATTTTAAAAATCCTTGATTTTATATTTTTTCATATTCATTGATTTCAATATTAAATCAGTTTTTCTGAAGCCGAAATACCAAATGAAAAAAACTTGGACGGATTACTATATACTATAAATTGCCCACCCATGTTGTGCCAAACCTTTTCTTACCCAACCATGTCTCATTCTGTATACATGTGTATACATAAACCAAGTTTGCATGTGTATATATATGTTACAATCAACATGTGTAATCAGTCATTACACGAATTGCCTGAAATTTCAGTCAGATAGCGAAATGCACTAAGGGGACATTTGATCCCCCCAGGAGCTAGTACTAAACATGGCGAAATATGTTTGACCCCCCAGGGGCTAGTACTAAACACGGCGAAACACTGTAGGTGACTCACTGTTTCGCCGTGTTTAGTACTAGTTCCTGGGGAGATCAAATGTACCTAAGTGCATTTCGCTATCTGACTGAAATTTCAGGCAATTCGCGTAATGACTGATTACGCATGTGGACTGTAACACATATATATATACACATATTTAACACACTGATGTGAACAACTGTACACACTTGCAGCGTGTTTATATGGTATGGCATACGAAAATTTACTAACCCATGCTCATCCAAAACACACAAATCCATTTAGGTAATCATACACCACTGTTGAAGCTTCTGATAAACAGGTATTGCAGTGTAATATGTTTACTGATAAACATGAGTATATAATATCACATTTATTAAAGGATATAAAATTGCCATAAAATAATCAAGCATTATGCAAGAGAGAGAGAGAGAGAGAGAGAGAGAGAGAGAGAGAGAGAGAGAGAGAGAGAGAGAGAGAGAGAGAGAGAGAGAGAGAAAATTACTGTGATTGCTTACTGAGGTGAAATTACCAGTAAATACTGTGAACACACAGCACAATCAAGATTGCATTTTGGGGCAACAGACACTACCTGTCAATACGATTAATAGCATTTAGATCACAACAGGTATTAGGCTACATGCACATAAGAGTCCAAGGCACGATAAAAACGAATAGGCAACATTGACATCTTGTTTGCTGTTCATCAGTTTAAACTGTTTAAAAATTGCGCAATATCTTACGAGTACTCAAGGGAATGTAATTATTGTAACTGGGTTAATCTGTAAATACAGTGCATTATCTACCAAAGGTTTCAAACAATGATTTACAATAGCCTAAGTACTAGAAACTTACAGGGTTTCAGATGGCGTAAAGAATTCATAAATTTTTGTATGTTATACAAATAACACTGCTGTAATACATCTTTAAAAAGACTGCACACATTCCATGTGAATCAAATTTTTATTACATTTTTAATGTCTAGGTACAGGCAGGGAAAAGATTTCTTTTACCCCTTGAGTTCACGAGACAGTATAAATGACAACGTCGCTTTTGTTTATGTAGTTAAGTAGTAGTACTATTAGCTGATTGATGCAGACATCTTCTTACCAGTTAACATATATTTACTTACATATTTCATAAAAACTAAAATGCGTTGATGATAAAAAAAATACGTGTGAACAATCTGCAACGTGAAAAATACGTTTATAAGTGTTTTATCTTAGGATTTTATATATAACACTTTAGAGGAAGGAAGGTACGTAGAGTAATATCATCACGCATTACCGCTTGGCTCCTGAGACTGACAGAGGAGACGGATGTGGAGGGAGAAAGGTTGGAAGGAGGTAGAAGTTGTTCGGAGGGAAGGAAAGAACGGTGAACTGTCTAATCAAACCATGCATATCTTCGTTAAGGATTTTGCTTATAACTCCAAAATCTTTAGAAGTTACTGCAGAATTTCCATTTCATATATAGATACTGTTGCTAAACTGACTGAATATAAATATCGATGCAATTGCTACAAAATCACATTCATTGTCCACAACCCATTTTTTCAAGAAAAGAGAGAGAGAGAGAGAGAGAGAGAGAGAGAGAGAGAGAGAGAGAGAGAGAGAGAGAGAGATTGCTTGTAAATTATGTGCTATTACTATAAGTATAACTTGCAAATGGTTTTATAATCAGCGTAAATTCTTTTCCAATTAATTATGTTGAACAGTAATTGTTTCTGAGGGTAGTAGTTTATTTTATAACAAGCTATCTAACCGTGAACATGGGACCGAAACTATTGCCTTTCTTAACTTTTGGCCAAGAGAAAGGGTCTTCCTTAAACTGTTTTGTAAACCTCAAGAGACAACATCAACCAAAACCTCATTGACAATGAACTCGAAAGAGGAAAGGTTTTGCCAACGAGGGGCAATAGTTGCGCTAAGAGGGAGAGGCATGTCAAACCCTGCGGTTGCAAGGGAACTTGGCATTACTAAGCCAACAGTCAGACGCTGGTGGAGGTGGTGGCAGGAATCAGGAAACCTCAATGATAAACAACGGAGCGGTGGGCCTAGGAAGACATCTGAAGAAGATGATAGGCAAATTCTTTACTAATCAAGTCTCCATTTAAGAATGCAGTAGCCATTTGGGATGAGCTGCATTTAGAGGTCTGTGCACGCACAGTGAGGAATCGTCTTCATGCTGCAGATATCCATCATCGGAGAACTTGCTGAAGTCGGCGGCTGCTTCACTGCTGAGAAATATATAGAAATATTAGAAGTAGTAATGGTGCCTTCTGTCCGTGCATGCGCCCTTCCCTATCCTGAAAGAATAATATTCATGCAGGTATGTTAATACTACATACTAAGAGAATTTTGAACATAATTTATGCAATGTTCATTGTCTTGCATGTTCATTGCTCATTATAATTAGATAATGGCAAATTACTACAGTTTCATAGCATCTACTACTAGATTTTCAATTAAATGATGCAAATTAAAGGTTTATAAAACGGTAATATAAACCAAACATGACTGCATGTAATTACAAAACCATAGCAACTATGAGCTTAATTTAAGTCAAGAAATAATGTATTCTGTATTTACATGGCTCAGGGGTTTTCAAAATGGATTGGTGGTGGTTAATATAGATCTAATGAAAGTGGGTTCTGCCTAATAATCTATGTCTAACCTTAACCTGAAGCATGCTTTCCTTCAGACATATGAATGGTTCTTTACAGCGATACTTATTCACTTTCTTTTGACAGGATAACTGCTCTATTCATAATGCGCACATTGTTAGGCGATGGTTTACAGAACAACCAGATATTGAACTCCTGGAATGGCCTAGCAAAGGGTGAGACATGAACCCCATAGAAAATGTATGGAGAAATATAGTTAGCAGTTGGGAGCAAGGCCAGGAGCAATCTCAGCAGCGTCTGCTTGAGCACATATTACGAGAGTGGGAGTCATGCCGACGAAATCAACAAATGAATTACAACCACCTTGCATCCATGCCAAATAGGTTGCAGGAGGTGATCACAAACAATGGAGGCTGGACACGATGTTGGTTTCTATGTGCTGTACATGTTATTTAGTTATTAGGTTTCTATGTGGGTGATGGAAATAAACACAGGAGGAGGAGGAGGAGGAGGAGGAGGAGGAGGAGGAGGAGGAGGAGGAGGAGGAGGAGGAGGAGGAGGAGGAGGAGGAGGAGGAGGAGGAGGAGGAGGAGGAGGAGGAGGAGGAGGAGGGAGGAGGAGGAGGAGGAGGAGGAGGAGGAGGAGGAGGAGGAGGAGGAGGAGGAGGAGGAGGAGGAGGAGGAGGAGGTGGAGGTCATAGTTCTGAATATTCGAAAAATATATGATACATCCTTTAAAAGAAGTAAGTATATAAATGAAATTATTAGAAATTGTAAGATGAAATGTGAGATGGCTCTCTACAAGGATATTTCAATGTCTCTCGACCTTTTGAAACTCAGGACTGAACAACCTCATGCAAAGAGCAATCCTCAGTTAAAAAAAGCAGCACGATGATGCTATCTTTCCTTAATCTCGTTGTGCAGGGTAGAAACTTTGAATAAAAAAGCATGGAAGGCATCTTTTGAGTTTGCTGCAGAATTTCCTCTCTGAAAGCAAATCCAGTGACTACATTTTAATAAAACTTTTATGGACATACTTTCAAACCGTATGCATAGTCCACAACCGATGAGAGAGAGAGAGAGAGAGAGAGAGAGAGAGAGAGAGAGAGAGAGAGAGAGAGAGAGAGAGAGAGAGAGAGAGAGAGAGAGAGAGATTGATATCATGTAATCGCACAAATATCTAGCGAATGTATTTGCTTCTTAATGACATCACGAATTTATTTTGCTCATCTACTTTCTTAAATGTGGCCAGCATTCATTTATGATATTAATGAGTGAACAGCGAAGCCATGCCATTGCACCAGCATTTATGTGGAAAACAAGTTCTCTCCTCATTACTCTTTTGGAAGCCTTGAGAACCAATGTCAGGCAGCCTCTTTCAGGGGATGAATGATTATATATATATATTATATATATATATATATATATATATATATATATATATATATATATATATATATATATATATATATATATATATATATATATATATATATATTATATAATTTAACATATTGCTTTTTTATGATATTTTCGTATTTAAAAGGATATTTATTTTGTCTTAGCCAAGAACTAAACACCTTTGAAATTTGCGTGCAACAATGAAAATAGACAAAGCTTATTTTTGTATAGGCCACTATAGAATTTTTGTATATGGTAAACAAAAAAGATATGCATTTTATATCCTGGTATCCATGCTATAAAGAATATTAACCAAGTATAATTTGAAAGTAAAGGAGCGTTTAGCAACAGTAAGTGGCTGATAAATTATGATCAAAACTGTAGCATAATAAAATTATGTTAACTGTAAAAATAACTCCATATGAAAAGTTGTCTGAGTGATCTCAGCAGCGGTCAGTGAAAAGGAAACTTTGTTCTTAGCCGACCTCTCTTGGCCCTTCTTCTTGGGTAGACATCCTAGATTCTTGGCCACAACGAATGAGCTCTAAAAAATGTTATCCGACAACTGCTACAAGGTATGTCTAAAAATAGAATTCCTTTCAGGATCGCCGATACATTTCATGAAATTTTTATTAATTCAAATATCTCTGTCCTTGCATTAATATCTCCAAACTCCGGTGTATCTGTTGGGAATTTAGTATTTCTAATCATTTTATTCATCCATATTCTCACAAAAAATTTCAATTCTTTTCTGATAACAATATACAGATAGGTTGGCTGTTCGAGATAGGACTAATTTTTCTCCGCTGTTCGAATGAATTACACAAATTTTCAGCATAGAATAGATGATATTCAAAGGAAAATAGCTGGCTGTAATCAGCCAATCAGAGGCAACCTTACGTCCAGTCATTCATTTGACGTTCTATGTAAATATTTGAACTCTAATGTAGCTAACTGAACTGGACTAGTCAAGGTTATGGTATTCGATAACTGAATTTATCCTAATGCAAACCACTGGTAAGAAATTGAATAAGAAAACTACACTTTTATTATAAAGTTTGACAGAAGTAGCTACATTATTTATAGTTTCAATGGGAAATCAGAACTAGCTTCAAAACGTTTAGGAGTTATGAGAAAAATCGTTAACGATGCTATACAAGCTTCGGCAGTTCATCGTCTCTACCTTACAAACAACTCCTCCCTCTTCCGGCAACCCCCCCCCTCCCCCGTCCCTCCACCTCTATTTCCTACATCCATATGATAATATTATGTTATGTAATTTCCCGCTAATACAAAGTCTTATATAATCATAAAAAAACCACGTATAAAACCATGAATCACGTTGTAGTTTGTTCGTGAACTTTTTTCTTTGTCAGGTAATTTTGTTTCTTTTGAAATAATCAAGTGAATATATACTAACGGGTAAGGAAACGTCTCCACCAATAAGGCTTGCGTTTGAGACAGAGAATTCATTCATATTTTTAACAGTTTCTACTACATAAACAAAAGCGGCGTTGCCATTTAGCGTGTCAAGTGAACGCAGGGGGTAAAAGGAGTCTTTTCCCTGACTGTACCAAAGTGCAGCACTAAATGGTAACTCCTTGTTCCATATAAAATCAGCATGTGTATACATATGTGTGTTAACATACATGCACATATGCATCATGCTGCTGTGTTTGCTTGCTTCCTCTTTTTCTCTCTGTGGGTTATTCTTTATTAATAGATTTTTAAATTCTGGACCATGTCAGTAGTTTGGGCATATTTCACAGGTGAGAGAGAAGAGAGAGAGTGAGTATCAATGTCAATTTTTATACAATTTATATAGTTTACTGCACAGTTTGGTTTCTATTTTATGTACAGTACTGTATTCTGTGTTGTTTACAGGTATACTAGAGAGAACTGTCTGATGTTTAAAAAAAGTAGACAAATCAGTTAACAAGCAGAATTCAAATTAGTTTATAAATGGATAATTCTCCCATAGTCTACAGTCTCAAATTTAAAACATGCCTAGCATGTTCTTAATACTATCACAAAAATGGCTACCTGGGCCTCTTCAGCATGCTTTCAGTTTTCTGCAAAAAAAAAAAAAAAAAAAAAAAAAAAAAAAAAAAAAAAAAAAAAACTATTGCAGTCAAGTTTCATAAAGATTTAAGAGAAAAAACAACTAGGGCACCAATACGTATCAGCCAAACTGTAATTTTTTAGGTCTGGTCTTTATCTTGATAAACAACTGAACTGAAGAACATACATTATAAAAGCAAAATTTCTCTTAAACATTATTATTATCATCATTATTCAGAAGATAAACCCTATTCATATGGAGCACATCCACATGGGTCACTGACTTGAAATTCAAGCTTCCAAAGAATATGGTGGTCATTAAAAAGTAAGAGGAGGTATAGGGAAATACAAAGAGATCTCGCTTATTAAAAATGAAAAATTAAGTTAAATTAATAAATAGATAAAAAGGTACATAAATTATTAAAATACAAGGAGAATTATATAGGGTAGTAATGCATTGCATCTTTGTTTGAACTTTTGAAGTTACAACTGCACAACATCCCCAGGGAAACTGTTCCACAGTCCAACAGTGTAAGGAATAAAGGACCTCTGCAACTGAAAACTTCAACAGTGAGGCATACTTATTGCATATCGGTGATGCTGTTCAGCAAATCTACTAGCTCTTGGCAGGAAAAAGGGGTCAGGGATAAGTGATGTCACTGCACACAGCAACTGTTCTATTTCAGATTATGATGGCCTATTATATGGCTCAGCCTTAGACTAAGCATTGAAAAGCTTGGAACCAACTCACTCAAAGTAACTGACTCTGAATCTTAAACAGTACTCAAACTCTTTCCAGGTACAGTAAATCTGTACAAATTGACAACAGCAAACCTCTTGTCTCTCTTCATCATGACTTAGTAACCACACAAAGCTAGATAAAGACTCTACTAGTGACTTGTTAGTTCAAGACAAAAATCCACCACCATTCCAAACCGAATCTAACACAATTTATGAAAGACTGCATGTATGAAACTTGGCCATATGGCCTGGCATTCAGGCCAGAGAGTCATTCAGCACCACAGAATTTCTTAGCCAGTAAGTGTTAATACAACACTTCCTCCAGCACTAGAAATTTCTCCTTCCATATATTTGGTGTATTTGTTTGTATGTACACACTTGTATTATCAATCCAAAATTATGCTTATACTCCTGAACATCATCAGCAACATACAACAGAAAATAGAAGATGTAAAGATCCACATTACACGATTCCTGTGAACAGATATAAATCTTTGTCTGGTATATAACATGGTGCAATATCATCTAATAAAATGAGAAAGTCATCTTTATCCCGTATTACATGTTTTTACAACCAAACTGTGTACAACATGGGCTGGAAATTTTTAAATTTCTGTGACTCTAAAAGTACTTTAGAAGCAACTAAATACTGTTCTAAAGAACCCTCTGTTCATTTAAGTAAGTTTCATTCCAAAAACTATACACTCCTGTTATAAATGTTGAAATATATTGAATCCCTTCACATGTCAGCATTAAAGGAAATTAGGATGCTGAATAAACCTCATGACCCAATCCCCTAGTGCAGAACACAATCACACAAGTTTTTGGAGACTGTATAATTTAATTACCACCAACATACAACAAATATCAAAATCAAATCTTTGAAGAAAATTTTGTGGAAATTATCAACATTTTCAGTTTACCTAATGATTAAATTTTTGAGTTAAAACATGTTGTTATTAAATTTCTGAGTTACAATATTATCATTATTATTATTATATACAGACGATGAACCCTATTCATATGAAACAATCCCACGGGGGCCACTGACATGAAATTCAAGCTTCCAAAAATATGGTGTTCATTTGAAAGAAGTCACAGAAGGTAATGGGAAATACAAAATGAGGATATCAGTTTTTAGAAAACGGATAAATTACCAAATTAATAAATAAAAAAAAATGCAATTAACATTAAAATACAAGCTGAATAGTATTAGGGTCATAATGATTTGCATCTTTGCTTGAACTTCTGAAGTTTCAATTGCATGACATCCTCTGGGAGGATCTGCCACTGTCCAACTGGAACTGAGAAATTTGACAGCGAGGCACATTACAGCAAACTGGTGCTTCTGTTCAGCAAATCTGGTTCCTCTTGACAGAAAGGGGGTCAGGGATCAATTGTGAATCTGTAAGATCTGTTAAAACAAAACTTGTGAAAAACTGACCAACAAGAGACCATCCGTCAATGGTCTAAGTCATGACTGCTAACAATAGGAAATGGAAACCTACCACCACAAACCACTGTATCTAAAAGAAATAAATCTATGGCAGAAGCAGACATCCATACCAGAGAGCAGTTTCATAGTAATGGAGGAACAAATGATGTAAAACAAGTTGCACTGATTTTATCACTATTATAAATATATATGAGGCCTTACGAGCATTACCTAACTTTCGTGCAGTATTTGCTAAAACTTTTATTAGATGTTTCTCAAAAGTTAGATGTGAGTCAAAAGTTACCCCTAGAATAGTTTAAACTTCAGACTCATTCAGCTGAGTTCCATCCACCTGAAGGGGAGGATGGGGTGGAAAATCTGTAAGAGATCTGCTAATCAATAGTGTTTTCGTTTTACTGGAGTCAGCCTTATACCCCACCGACTACACCATTCACTGACCCAGCCCGAGTCCCTACTGAGGCTGAGGGCAGCCTCATTTCTCCTAAGTGGAGACTTTACCATACCCACAAGTGCAGCATTATTGGCATACTGAACAATATTGTTTTCCAAGCCAACAACCAAATCACTTGTATACACTAACATCAGTGGACCAAGAACACTACCCTGTGGAACTCCAGACACAATAGATCTTGGTTCACTAAAGGTCCCATCAACAGCAGCTCGCTTGTGCCTACCTGTAGGGAAATCTTGAAATAATCCTAAAACATATCCACCCACTCCAAGATTCTGAAGTTTATAAAATAAATAACTTGTGATTTACTAAATCAAAAGCAGCACTAAAATCTATTTGAATTACTCTGCACTTAAAACCCTTATCAAGGTTTCCTTGCAAAGGGCATGTAAAGTCTAAAAAGAACATAGCAGGTGCCTAACTGCTTCCTATATGCAAACTGGCTATCAGCTAACAATCCTTTAGATTCCACATACTTATAGTGGCTTAAAAATAAGTTTTTTTGCAACTTTAGAGAGCACAGGGAGAATAGAAATTGGCCAGTACTGTAGTCACTTCAGTCTGCAGATATGCCACTCTCTGAAACAAGCACTGTATTACTATGCTTGCGCTCATCTGCAAATATACTACATTGACATAAAAATCTATAGAATCTACTAATCTTGGGAGACAGCACTCTAGAAACCTTTTTAAAAAACAAAGGGGAAAAACTATCGGGATCTTCTCCACCCCAGCTATCAAGATCATCAAGAATTTCCTTCACAAGTTGAGAGCGAAATGCAAATTTTGTAAGAATAGATTCAGGATGCTAAGTATAAGGGAGTGGGGCATCCTCAGCTGATTGCTTAGCTTCAAAAGCTCAATGAAGCAGTTCAGCCTTTTCTTCAGGCCAGTAACCATTCTACCATCATCTGTTAGTCGTGGTTAGTGGTGGAATGGTAGACGAGCCTGACCCAATGATAGATAAGGCCAATTTGGTCCACCAGAGATGAGACAGTAATTCCTTCAGGTTTCCTCTTCAAGGAATTATTGTAATTTCTCTTGGCTGTATGATAAGTTCTATTTGCAGCACACCGAGACTCAACTAAAAATGGTGTAATTTTCATCTGAATGATTTCATCTCCATTTGCTGAATTTGGTCTGTTCGTCAGGGTAAGCTCTTCTACATCTATGTTATCATCAAACCATGGCTGGTCATCGTTCTGGATTTGATGACCTTTCTAGGGACATAACTTATAAAAATAGCATCAGCATTTTATTTAACTCTTCTTGGATCAGGAACAAAATATATAACATCTGAAATATTAAGCGCCTGACAAACTTCAACAATATAATCCCAATTGGCTCTATATTTCAGCCAGACCATTTTTCCAATGATGGCAGTATCAATATACTGATTAACAGTTATGTCCATCTCAATGGTGCAATGATAAGAAGTGCCTATATATTCAAAGACCTTGGACTTCACAATAGGTGGAACATCTGTGAATACGAGATCTAATCTATTACCAGAAATATGCGTGGGCTCCTCAATTAGCTCAACAAAATCAGGACACACAGACCTCATGAGCAGACCGGCCATGATGATTAGTGGAATTTGAATTTAGCCACTCAGCCACTCACTGTCCTTTGCATTACAGTCTCTGCAAATAATGAATGAATTGTTGAATCCTGTGGCTGAGCCATAATAATCCTTTCAAAGAGACAGTCGAATACAGAATCGACAATATTTGGATTGCAGTAGACAGCAAATATGTGAACACTGTAGAGCTTACTGAAAATTTTAAAACAAGGAACTTCATGGCAACTACACTCCTAATTATTCTGATGACAAATAGGTTGTCTGGACTTACTGCATACAGCCATACCTTGTGCATGTGGGAGGTTACAACGATAAAGTCAGGGCCATCAAACCCAGGACTAAAAACTCAGCCTCTTACTTGTTACTACTTGCAAGAGCCTCCGATAAAAACATCAAATCGTAGTTACAGGCACAACTCTGTAGATCAAGAAAATCTGAGCTTAAGTCCCAAGTAACCGAGTATGTACTTTACAATTTTCTTAATGAGTAACAGGCCCAGGGTTCAGCTCAATGTCTCCTGAAATAATTAAAATTAAAAACAACAGAAACAATGTAAAAATTAACAGAACAATAAACATGAATACCATCAACAACAACAGTACATTATTTACAAAAATGCTGTTGAAAGTATAAATAAACCTCACCACACATCACTGAAAAAAGTGCCTGAAGCAACTGGTCAACAATGGGGGGCCAGCACATCTAAGGCAACTGCCATGTTTGCCACAACAACTGGGGGAGGACAATCAGGATGGATTTATAAATTATAAAGCGCTCAGAAGGAAAGGATCAGGTAAAGACAAAGGAACTTTCCTGATAATCCACCAAGCAACTTTTGCTTTCTAAAAAACAGGATGCCTGATTGTACCTTCAGCCAAGGAAACTCAAACCCAAGACCATGGAAGGCCATGGTACAATGGCTATGGCACAGTCCAAGGTTGGAGAACAAGATTCATATTCTGAGTAACCTTCTATTAGGAGGGTTGTATACCGAGGCTAAAGGGTCCCTTCCACCCATTGAATTGATTTTGGAGTGTCCTCCTCCTAGACGAGTTGACTGTAAGGCTAAAGAGTCTCTTCCACCCTAATTAGTGTAGGCAGGGACGTCACACCTCAAAGTGAATGTTGCTAAGGAAAGCCACATTAACCCACTACCCATAAAATATAAAGTAATCAATCCCTAGATTAGCAAAAATCCGTGATAAGTTGATACACCCCTCTACAAATGCTTATAACTGCCTGCTTTAATAGTTCAAACACCAAAGACCCCTCTAACAATGCTTGTAACTGCCTATTTTATTAGTTCAAACATCAAATATACCTTAAAATATCATCCTAAAACCCTTTAATATAATTTCAAAGTCATCTTACAACATTACCCTTAAAAATATATGGCTCACAACTACAGTTGAAGTTACCCCCGAGAGAGATAGAGAGAGAGAGAGAGAGAGAGAGAACAATTAAAAAATGCAACGAAGTTGTTTCAGCACAATCAAGTTTTCTGTACAGCGTATATTGCTGTATGAACCGTGACCCATGAAGTTAAGTATACCTTAAATTAACCAGATCACTCAGCTGATTAACAGCTCTCCTAGGGCTGGCCCAAAGGATTAGGTTTATTTTACGTGGCTAAGAACCAATTGGTTACCTAGCAACGGGACGTACAGCTTATTGTGGAATCCAAACCACATTATAACAAGAAATGAATTTTTATCACCAGATATAACATGACCCATGAAATCTTCAGCCATGGCCTGATGGTGGTCTGTCCTATAGTGTTGCCAGACACGCAATCATGGCTAACTTTAACCTTAAATAAAAACCAGAAGCTAGAGGGCTGCAATTTGGCATGTTTGATGATTGGAGGGTGGACGATCAACATTCCAATTTGCAGCCTCAGTAGTTTTAAAGATCTGAGAGCGGTCAGAAAAAGTGTGGACAGACAGCCAAAGCCATCTCAAAAGTTTTCTTTTACAGAAAACTAAAAACGAGAGAACACTCCCTCACAGAGCATCGGAGTTACAAGCCAATCAGCAACTAGCAAAGCTGATATAATGCTGTAAGATTGGTTGCTACTAACTCTTCCAACCAATAGTGTGTTGTGCTACAGGCCAATCAGCATCGAGGTAACCTACTTTGCTGTGTGATTCCTACTTCCAGCCCTATCTATTTATCAGTCCAACTCTCACATTAAGTGACTCCTGTACCTTCTGCTTCTCATTGCCTTCTGTAACATTTGTGACTCCTGGGAGACATTAAGTGGCAGACTGGCCAGGTGTAGCGGTACCTACAGGGTCATAGCCATCAAAATGCAGAAGAAAAACATCAGATTCTTGGCTGAACAAACCTTACACATCAACAAAAGGTTGTCTAGGTGCTTATCTGTAATTCTGTGCTGAATGATCAAATCATCAAAGAAGTGGATAGTGAAGATCGTGGGTGCATGGGGTTGGGATCCGAAGATGCTATTAACCCTCTAACGCTGAGCCTCTATTTACAAAAGTGTCTGTCGTATGCCGGCGGCGTTCGGGAGTTAGCGCCGAAGCGGAAAAAAAGATTTTTTAAAAAAATCACAGCACGCTTAGTTTTTAAGATTAAGAGTTCATTTTTGGCTCCTTTTTTTGTCATTGCCTGAAGTTTAGTATGCAACCATCAGAAATGAAAAAAATATCATTATCATATATAAATATTGAAATATATGACAGTGCGAAAAAAATTTCATATATATTTGTATACAAATCGCGCTGTGAGCAAAACGGTTAAAGCTAACGAGTTATTTTTTTTCTTTCTATTGTACACTAAATTGCGATGATTTTGGTATATAAAAAATTTAAAACGATCAAAGCAACACAGAGAAAATATTATCACAAAATGATGCATGAATTCGTAACGCACAGACGTAAAAAAAAGTTTTTTTCAAAAATTCACCATAAATCGAAATATTGTGCTAGAGACTTCCCGTTTATTGAAAAATGAAGGTAATTGATTGAATATTACTAGAATGTAAGTATTTTAGCTTACAGTTGCAGTTTTCGACCATTTCGGTCGAGTTAAAGTTGACCGAAGGTAGAATTTTTTCTATTTATCGTGATTTATATGAAAATATTTCCAAACTGATAAAAGCTACAACCATGAGTTATTTTTAGTTGTATTCTACATGAAATTGCACACATTTTCATATATAAAAGTTTATGTAACGGCTAATATAAAACGGTGCAAACATTACGACAACATGACGAAAGAATTTCTGAGATGTTTGGCCGAGTTACCGCGTGGACGTAAGGAAAAAGTTTTTTTCAAAAATTCACCATAAATCGAAATATTGTGCTAGATACTTTCAATTTGTTGCAAAATGAAGGTAAATGATTGAATATTACTAGAATGTAAGAGTTTTAGCTTACAATTGCGTTTTTTTACCATTTCGGTCGAATCAAAGTTGACCAAAGGTTGAAATTTTGGCACTAATCGTGATTTATATGAAAATATTTCAAAACTGATAAAAGCTACAACCATGGGTTGTTTTTTGTTGTATTTTACATGAAATTGGACACATTTTCATATATAAAACCTTATGTAACGGCTAATATAAAACGGTGCAAAATTTACGACAAAATGACGAAAGAATTTCTGAAATTTTCGGCAGAGTTATCGTGCGGATGTAAGGAAAAAGTTTTTTTAAAAATTCACCATAAATCAAAATACTGTGCTAGAGACTTCCAATTTGTTGCAAAATGAAGGTAAATGATTGAATATTACTAGAATGTAAGAGTTTTAGCTTACAATTGTGTTTTTTTACCATTTCGGTCGAGTCAAAGTTGACTGACGGTTGAAATTTTTTGTAGTCGATGTATGGTACGTCCACTCGGCACCCAACAGACAATTTTAGTCGACGTACGATACATCCAGTTGACGTTTGAGGGTTAATGGTACTCCGATGACATGAATGACAATTTTGCTTTGCAATCAATTCCATCACATTTCTTGAATGACTTCAGCAAACTCCAACAATCTGTTGAAGATGGTATAGCCAATGTTTGGATTCTCCATTTATGTCAATAAACATATCAAAGATCATCTGATTATACTTGTATGAAGGCAATGGTTGTGAAACAGCCTTGTTATCTTCTGGGGCTTCCTCTTCACCAGCAGTCATCTCATGTACCAAGCCTTGTTCCTTCTCCTGCTCATCCCCCAAACACCACCATTACCTCCTCCAGGAAATCCCTGTGTCTGATGAAGAGCTTCCTTACAAAACTGATCATAGTACCAATCACTGACGACCTTGGAGGTGAACCAAACCTTTGCTGAATGATACCACACCACTGGGAGATTATAAATAAACCCACACAGGGCCCGTGGTTGCTTTGCATGTCCAACTACCACCAGTTTGCAATGATGGCTACTAGTAGCCATGGACTGAGTAAATTCTTTTCCTTATTACCAGCATTTCTAAACATTTACAACACAGAAACTGTATGCTAACAGACTCAAATTCTTGTAGTCTAACATGTTTTGCATGGCAGAATATTAGCTTGAATTTTTCTATGGCATGCAACTTAACCATATTGTTTTAAAATATATCTTATTCACTTGAAATTGCATATCAGTAGTAGAGTTGTGTGTAAGAGGAAGAGATGAAACCTTTTTGACTAGCCAAACAGATGTCTGTCTGATTGTGTTAAGTTCACTTACACAAGTAGTTGTTAAGTATATATGGCTTGATAGCAACCACTATAATGATAATTTTTTCATGTACACCCAACCTCAAAAGTGACACTACATGGACGCATAGGATTTCGTTTAAAATTCACTAACTGGCAAACTAACATGCTGCATATTTCTCTTATTTTATTGCAAAAAAAAAAAAAAAAAAAAAAAAAAAAAAAAAAATTTATAGTTAGGTCAAAGTATGTGTCATAAGAGTGAAATCTATTATATATGAAAATTATAAGAAAATACGTACAGCTTTCAGATGACCAGTAATGAAACATTTTCTCAACTTTTGTTCACTCAGCACTGATGCATTCAAGAAAAAATATCTTCATAAAGCCTCGGTTCAAATGTTAAATTATAATAATTTTAAAAAGTGTTCATAATAATAAGATATTACTTGAATTGCAACCATAAAATTTTAGTCCTCTTTATAGTCCTCTTTAATTATTTTGATGCTTCAATGCTGTAAACATAGTACATGAATACAAGAAGTATTATTGTAGCTAAAACGCATCCACCACTGTCAATGGGTGGGCATGGCCTGAGAGTGATGCAACCAAGATTTTGTCCCTTGTCCTAGGTGTCTTAGTTTTCCCTACTCAATAGCTGAAACACATCCACCATTGTCAATGGGTGGGAGTGGCCTGAGAGTGATGTAACCAAGATTTTGTTCCTTGTCCTAGGTGTGTTAGTTTTCTCTATTCAATAGCTGAAACACATCCACCATTGCCAATGAGTGGGAGTGGCCTGGGAGTGATGCAACCAAGATTTTGTTCCTAGGCCTGGGGGGTGCTAGTTTTCTCTACTTGCTAAAAAAATATCTTAAAAATATATTTTTAAACATGCTTTTATTAAAATGCACTAAAAACTACAAAATCACAAATCTTTAATCAATTTGTATTTTTCCGAACATACAAACCTGAGGCCTTTACATTGGGAAAATTCTCCTGCGCAGCTGGAATACTGGTCATGAAAAAATTCTGCATAATATGATCAAGGTCTGGAAGAGTAATACACAGTGTCATCCAATGGAGTCAACGAGTGGGAGGAGTCTCATCTCGCTTGGTCCCCAGAATCTCGTGATGCAGCCAGTGATCTTCCAGCCCAGGAAAACTGAATGAGTAGTGGCTGAGGTGGGCAATTAATGTAAAGGCCTCTGGTTTATATGTTATGAAAAATACAAACTGATTAAAAATTTGTGATTTGTTCCCATACGAATACAAACCTTTGGCCTTTCCACTGGGAGACTTACTGTACTTACTGGTGGGAGGAAAAGTAAGACATGACAGACTGTAGGTCTGGCTCACCTGAGCTCACTTCCTGACCATTGTTGGAGTATAGGAAGGAGCTGAAAGCCTATGACTAATAGGAGAAAAAGACTTCCTAGTAGCCAGACGTCCGGGCTTTGCCACGATGGGTGTAAGATTCCACAACGTGCCAAGAAGAACGGGATGAATTGTATCTGCTGCAAAACCACAATAGGTTATCACCTTGATCTATTAAGAAAATACTCTGTTTACAGAAGGCACAATGGCATCATTTCTATTTCTCAGATTAATTCACTGTATGAAAAGTAAAGAAAGATGTCCACCTCACCTGTACCTAGACAGATCTATGCTGAAGATTGTTCTCTTCACTGCTCGCTGGAAGCAAAGGAAAAGGAGAAAGGAATAAGACCATTCATCGCTGCCACAATATCACACTGACAACCACACTAGATACAATATGCCCACAAGGAGCACTGGTAAGTTATACAACTTGTTGGGCAGCAACCACCGGACCCAAGGAAAAAGTGTCCAAGAACCTATGAGTGAAGTCCTTCAGGTAAAAAGAGGTAAAGGAGGTCTGGTGATCCCACACACCATCCCTCAAAATTCTTTGAACCGATAGATTCTTCTTAAAAGCAATGGAAGGACCGAGACCTCTTACATCATAAGCCCTAAGTTGTAACAGGCTGTCAACTACATCAGAAGAGGAATATGCACTTCTGATAACCTCTTGTAGCCTGAAGGAGATGGTATTCTTGGACACTTCCTTCTTGTTCCGGCCAGTACTAGCAAGAAGCCTTCGACATCCAGGTTTGAGTTACGAGTTCTTTTTAGATAGTAGTGTACTGCCCGAACTGGACATAAGAGCATTTCAGTGGAATCATCGCCAACAAACTCTGCAAGGGATGGAATCGAGAAGGGCTTGAATTTGTCATTGGGAACCAAAGGATTCTGAGTCTTAGCCACGAATTCTGGGACAAATTCGTAAGACACTAAACTCCAGCCCCTTGAATGTTTTCCTCAAAAGAGAGGCCGTGAAGCTCCCCCACTCTCTTGGTGGATGCTAAGGCCAGTAAAAACACCGTACTGAGGGTTAAAACCCTATCTGAAGAACCTCGTAAAGGTTCATACGGGGCGTGGGTAAAGTTGCTAACAACCAGCGTCAAATCCCAGTTAGGAGGCTTGAGTTCCCTATGGGGACAAGATTGCTCAAAATTTCATAAGAGCATAGTGTTCTCCCATGAAGAAGACAGATCCACTCCTTTCAGACAAAGAACTAGTCCTAAGCAGCCCTGTAGCCATTAACGGCGGACGCAGAAAGGAGTTTTTCCCTACGTAGGAAAATGAGAAAGTCAACTACTTGCTGAAGGGAAGTTCTGACTGGAGAGAAACCCCATTGACGACACCAATCTCAGACTGCCCACTTCCCTGGAACATGGCTGTTGACGATTTCCTAAGATATCCAGACATCTCTGACGCTGCCCAGCAAGAAAAGCCTCTCACTCACAGGAGATACTGGATAGTCTCTAACCTTGAAGAGATAGGGACTTGATGGACTTATGATATCTTTCGACATGAGGCTGGTGAAGTAGATTGTGCCAAGGAGGAATTTCTCTCAGAGCTTCTGTCAGCAGAGCTGGAAGGTTGGGGTACCACTCTCCATGTGCCATAAGGGAGCTACCAAAGTCATTCTGAGGTTCTGGGAAGTCACTATCCCGTTGATCACTTGACGAATCAGGCAAAAGGATGGAAAGGTGTAAATGTCTAGGTTGTCCCATGAATGTCGAAGGGCATCTTCCGCCACTGCCCAAGGGTCCAGACCTACTGAGAAGAATACTTCCAATTTCCTGCTGAAAAGGGTAGCGAACAGATCCACCATCAGTGTCCCTCAAAGGAGAAACAGCCTTTCCGCCACTTCTTGGTGCAACGACCACTTTGTTCCCAAGACTTGACTTTGACGAATCAATTTGTCTGAGACTACGTTCCTTTTGCACTGAATATACCTGGCTGATAGAACCACTGAGTGGTTTATAGCCCATTGCTTTAACTGGGCTGAAAATTCATGAAGATGGTGAGAGGCTAGCTGCCCCTGCTTGTTTATGTAAGCCACTACCACAGTGTTGTCGAACATCACGGCCATGGAATGACCTGCTACCTGATCCTGAAACTCCTGAGCGGCTAAAAAGGCCACTTTCAGTTCCAGGATGTTGATGTGAAGATGTTTTTCTTCTAGGTTCCAAACTTCTGAAATCAAAAGATCCTCTATATGAGGCCCCCACAAGCTTCTATTAGAGTGCACTAAAAAGTACATTTTGTTTACGCACCAGAATTTTCTTACAATAAATCATGTCTACAAAAATAAAAGTGTGGGTGCCAAACATGGAAGGAAATGCTACAAGAAATAAAAAACCTATTTCTTTCCTTGTAGCATTTCCTTCCATGTTTGGCACCCAAGCTTTTATTTTTGTAGACATGATTAATTGCAATAAAATCCTGGTGTCTCACAAAATTATTTTCTACTTTTTATTGCACTTTAATAAAAGTGTGTTTAAACATTTTTTTAAATTTTTTTATTTGATACTTTTTAGTTTTAAGAGAAACTGTAACCAATTTATGATTGTAGCTAACAAAACTGAACGTGATCTCCTGCCAAGCCAAAGGTTTGAAAAATCCGTAGAGAGTCAAAGATTAACTTATTCTACAGAGTCAAAGTATGAAAAATCTGAAGTTTCATACAAATCCTGAGATACTGGGAGAGGTCACTGTAGGGTCACTAGAGGTTACTGCTGACCTACCGATCATGTAAGGTTATATTGTCACTGGGATTGAGTAACCATGCAAAATTTCAAATCCAACGGACGAAGGGAACAGGTCGACAACTGAGTTACAAGTTTTGACCCAAACAGACAGATGCACAAGTCAAATTGAATAACAGCATGTAAAAATATATTACCTTGAACATTCACATCTCTATACAGTACTGACAGTTTGTGGTGAAAAAGCATATGAAGTTATTTACACATTCTCGCATTTCAGGTTACCTTATGAATCAAATATACTCTAAAGTCAAGTAGAAAGACTTTCAAGAAAATAACATTCTTGGTCAGTTTATAAAACTGTGTTGCATAGGCCTTGATGTTAACACTAATAATTATTTAAATAAATAACTACCTTTTCTATATAATTTAAGTTCAGCACAGAACAGATCTCTCTAAAAAATATATCCTTTAGTAAACTACACTGCATCTCAGAAGCCTTAATTTTTTTTGTTAGACCTAACGATCATTACCACAGCATACTGACAGTTTGGACATAGCCTACTACTTTGAAAGTCAAAGGAAATTATTTGTAATTTATATTTCTATATTTGAATTTTTTTATAACTGCCAAGCCTATTAGAACTATCATATTCTATAAAAGAAGTTAACATGACCACTTCAATTAACAAGTTGTCCATACTGGCATTGACAGCACTGCCAACCTTGTCACACCTTGCTTTGAGCTAAGCTGTTAAAAAGAGAATACAGTACAGTATATATTCAACTCATTTTATGTAGATTATGAATACCAGTGCATAAAAGAGATCATATCTACATATCCATAGGGGAAATAATTTTACAGTTGTCCCCCGGTATTTGCGGAGGATGCGTACCACACCCACCTGCGAATACCAAAAATCCACGAGTACTGAAACCCCTCGAAAAATGCTTATAACTACCCGTTTTAATAGTTGAAACACCAAAGAGCCTCTCAAAATTGCTTATAACTGCCTATTTTAATAGTTCAAACACCAAATATACCTTAAACTATCATCCTATAACATTTAGTCATGAAAACATGAAAAAACAGTAATTGCTCTATGAAACAATCAGTGAATAGGTGAATTTTCTGTGTATAATGTGGATAATATATATGGTCCACAGAAAAACCCATGAATGCTGAACCGCAAATAAGCGGGGGTTGACTGTAGTAGTAAATTTACATATTTATCGAACATGTATGACATTGGAATAAAAAAGTTACACATACTTAGCAACTGTTAGAATAAAAAAAAAGTTCAACACTACTTAGCACCCACCAACATTTTACATTGCATCTGGTGTTTTGAATGTTACAAAAAAGAATCATGTTTGAGCATGACAATTCAAAAAGAATCACACTTGAGCCAGACTGTACCATGCAACATACATGACAATAACATTGTATCTTTAGTGAGCTTTAAATTATAGTTTCAGTAATATAAATGTGTTTGGGGATAGTGAAAAAAATTGTAAATGGTTTTTCAAAGACAAAATTGTAAAAGTCTGTTTATACAATTACCTAAGGACAAACACCCACCCATGTGGCATTTTTACACTGTAATATGAAAATTTTTCAGCCATACTCCATAAACCACCAATGGTGGCTTCAATTGCCTTTGGATGCCACATATGAAAGGACACCTGTCCCTTAGGCGGTCTTTGTATTCTAGCTAAAAGAGGGACTAAATGTCATTCTGCATTGGAGAAGACGAAAGAAAATATACTGAAGCGTCAGGGATGGTGTTGGTGTTCATGATCCTCACCCTGGGGGATATTCGAGTCTGATCTGGGTGAAGTGTTAAGACCAGGTGTTACTACAGGAGTAGGAGGGGTACCCCTCTGGTAGTCAAAGTCTGACTCTAATAAGGATCAAAGTCTGATTCTAATGAGGATCTAAGAGACCAACTTAACTTCTTGGCCTTGGCTTTTTTGTTTGCATGCTACAAGGACCTACTAAGAGTTCCCAACTCCACACTGATGGTCTTCAAGGACTTATTAGGCTCATTTCTGAAGGGTGAAAATGTCTTAGTTACAGCGTTCCATTCCGTACCAAAGACTGCTAAGAATTTATGAGGTACTTTCAATAGCACCTTGAAAATAGTGGTGCTCGGTAATGAGGACGTTTTGATACTGTGCTAGATCTCCAATCTCCATCTCAAACTCACTCCGACCAAGAATCCACAGGAATCGCCTCGTGGATTTGGGAACTCCATCTGGATGGGCTAGGTTTGGACAGCTGGATTGCTGCCACCTTGCAGATTAATTGAAGAATTAAAAACCACAGGAGTCCTCTTCAACATCAGACTGTTGCTTTGATGAGCCTGGATCCCCTTCTGGAAGCACCTCCACATGCAAGAAAAAAAGGGGGAGAAGTGCCTCCTCAACACTGAACACTGGTTTGTTGTATGGAAAAGCCTGGACCTCCTTCTAGTGCAGCAGATTGCTGTAAAAATCGTTCAGATAGTGAAACAAGCATGAAATTTGGCACAAACATTCCTAAGACTACGCTCTCTTAGAAAAGGCGCTGGCCACCTGAAAATCCAAGATGGCGGCTATTTTTCAAAATGGCCGCCATCTATGTTGAGATTCACTGGTTTGGGAGCATCTATTGGATGGAATATGCCAGTTTTTTTTTTTTTAAACCTCGACTTTTAGGTTATAAAATGTTCCATACCACACATTTTATTGAAAACCCTTACTAAATGAATTGTAACCAAGATGGCGTACAAAATGGTTGCCATAAAAGTTTTTTTTTTTTTTCTATCCACAGCGCTAGCAGACATAGAGACCAACTGTTTTTATTTAATGGTATATTCATGTGATCAGACAGTTTAACTAATATGCTATTTTCAACTGAAATAGTAATGGTATGGTCACATACAACATTGTGTCTAAGACTGTAACCATAAAAAAAAAAAGAAGAGAAATACGGACTAAACGCAACCAATCTATGTATAGGTCTCTCAACCTACACCTTTGAAAAATTTGAGGATAAGAAGGTAGGCATAGCATGACACGTTGGATGCTCAAGCTAGATTATCTACTGAAGAGAGGGCAATATTTATCTAGACTTCACATTTGCAAGTGCACAGAGCTGTGCAGGAAGACCCAGCTTGTAGCACTTGCACCTTTCCCGACAGCCTGCTTTGCATCCACATTTGGTAAGCTGTTGGCAACTCTTGGCTAAGGGCGAGTTGGTTGTCCAGAGGACTTGCCATGCTTCACCAGACTTTTGCCATCCCCACTCAGCAGGGTTCTCTGGCTGTGGCTGACACTGGGTGGCCTGCCCCCACACACAACCAGCCTGGTACGCAGCACGCTTGGTGTGTTGGAGGAGAGCTCCCCTGGTTGGTGGAATGGCCTCATATGCCCTTTGTTTTCTGGCAAACATATCAAGTCTAGCCTCATCCACAGTGCCAGCAGTGCTGGATCTTTCATACATAAGTATGACAAACCTCTCCAGGACCTTCAGGTCACTCTCTTCCACTCTGAGAGGGTAGTGACTCAGTTTGGAGAACACAGTGGAGGCCTCTGGAAAGATGTTCCATGTCTGCCAGGCGGTCTTCTTGCCCTTGCTCCGGAAGGCTGACACTGTATCACAGCCTGTGAATGCATGGAAGAAGAGCATGCCATTCACCTTCTCCTGGCCCAGAGAGTTGCACAGGTCATGCACAGCAATCCAGCGCAGGCTCTGGCCTTGGCCAAATGCCACCCATAGCTTCTCTAGCCCTAGATTGTGGAGAGTGGAGAAAGCACTGACTGCAACGACAAGAACATCTGTGTCATTTGCTTTAACCGTGATGGTCTTGGCTCCATGTTCTGTGGCATATTTGGCATGGAGAAAGATGCGGGTGTCAGCTTCCTCATGAGAGCACTTTTCCAGTCCCTGAAGACTAGCCTCATGAGTGCTGAGGACAGCAGACCCTTTCGTGGCAATGACAACATTTGTGGCAGACATCTGGGCAACTTTGTCTGCCAGGAACTCGAACAACTCTGTCTTGTTGGCATCGTGTCTTAGGAAATTGTGCCAGTTGGATGGAATTGTGTTCTTGTCTGTCACCTTGCGCCTTCCTCCTTGACCACGTTGGAGCCTGGTCTCAGCTTTGAGGCTGGATGTATTGTATACATCAAATACAAGATGTGATGATGTGTACTTGCTGCTATAGGATTGTATCACAGGCAAGAAGTCGCAAAGTGCATAGCCCTCAAAGGTCTTTCCTTTCTTTGGTGGCAAGGCATGGACCAAAGCTGATCCATCTACAATGAGGACATCAGTCTTTGGTTCTTTGTCTTCTAGTGTAACATGACTCTCCAGGACCGAGGTCAGCTGAGACTTCTGACATGTGTACAGCCTACCACCCTCACTAAGGGAAGCTGGGAATGTTTGATTCTCGTGCTGGAAGAATTCCTGCAGATCACATTCACGGCTCTGACAGGATATAAATAGCTTTGAGAAAAGCTGGCAATCCTCCTTCAGAAGTTTCTGCTTTGACTGTTCTACAGGAGCAGCTTCTTGCCTGAAGAAGTCAGTTCTGTTCTTCTTTATCGGCTCATAGAAGGAGACTGCATTGTTTGCCAAAGAGTCTGAAAACTTCTGAAATTTAGTGCGGCCTCTGTCAAGGTGTGTCTGTAGAAGTTCCTGCTGAGCTGGGGTGGGCAATGTCTTTGTTGTCAATGGAATACAGATCCTGGCTCTCTTCCTGAAAAGGACTTCCCAAGTGTTGCAAAGCCAATGACAGCTTGCTGACTCTCTCCAAGAATGTCTTCTGCGCATGAGGTGTTTGTTCATGGTGTGTTGTCTGCTCATTAGACTCCTTACTTTGAACCTCTGTTTCGTATGCAGACACCAAGCAGATGATCTCTGGGCCAGCCACCATCCATCTTCTGAGTGCTGACGGATCTTCAGTCAGCCCAATGGCTCCCGCCATCAGCCTTTATAAAGGCATTGGTCTGCTCATGAGCTTGGTCAAGAGCCATTGCTGAGAACTGGTGACTGGTCTTGTGCACAACAAAGTTGCCAGCCTTGAACTCCTTGTGCAACTCTGGGTGTGAACTCTCTAGGGTAAGCATGTCCCTGAGGTGAATAGGCAGCCAACGAGCATAGTTTGTATTATTGTTGGAAAAGAAGTAGGGTATCAGCTCATGCAATGCCTGGCAGTAGAGGACAAAACTGGCCTCACGGAAGGACCTGATCAGTAGGAATATCACAAGTTCCATAGACAACACCATGTGCCAGAAGTGGAACTGTGGACTCTGCTGTCTTCGAAGGTCACACCACTCCTCAAACTCTAATGCCTGCTCATTGTTGTTTGCTTTCTCAGCACAGTAGTCAGTGTATGCTGTCCTCAGGAGTTTGTACAAACTAGAGGCTGTAACCTGGTGCATCTGCCGTGTCCTGGTTACACTTGCAGCTGACAGGAAGGATTCTGCAGTTCCAGATGAAGCAACTCCTGCCTCCACCAGAGCTCCTGTCCAACCACTGCCATGAAGAAGAGTACCAAGAGATGTCATTGCTGCCATCTCAATGTGCAGACCACCAAACATTACCAGATACTTGTCTTCGCCATACTGATCAGGCCACTGCCACTGCACCTGCTTTGCTACGGCATAGATTGGCTGATCAGCTGTGATTATGGGTATCTGGCCAGGGTTCAGAAAATCAGTGACATCCTGCATCACGTGTTTGATCGTAGCAACAGAATGAGCCTGATCACGCAGGAGAGGAAGCAATGAAGTTATGGTTACTTCAAATTCTGGGCTTCTCTTCATTGAAGCGTGATGAGCTGACCACGTCAGATTCACTGCATCATCTATTTCCTGGGTGACTATGACCTTGTCTAGCCACTGATACTCCAGTGCAAGCTGTGGCCCCAAGATATCTGTGGGTGGCTTTGGTATTGCAGTGTTTGGTGGCACAGGGTTCTTTGTTTGAAAGGAAGCTGGTGAGATGTTTGTGAATGTCTATTCAGGTGCGGCTATCTAACTATAGCTGGTCTGGGGCTGTTAGAAAGCATTTGGGACACTAAACTAAACTATACTACAACTACTAGTCTAAGACTACAGGATTAGTAAAGCTGGATTAGCTGGCACTGAACCCCATGCTGAGTTACACAGCAGTGATGTCACCAGTGTGCCCTGGTTGTGTGCAGACATACACTCTTTTACATTTATTAATTTTCCTTCAAAATTGATGAGTTATTCGAAAGAGATGGCCTCATTAGGATCTAAAACCACAGAAACCAAGATCCATGCTTAAAACGATAATTGTTGAACGGGCATTATTTCTCATTATAATTATTGTTTCTACCTTTTCTTGGCAGCCATATAGCCCCCATATTTAAAGGTAAACTGTACTGGGAAGCTACAGAAACATAATATTCACAAGAAATAGTATGGAAGAGCTTTACCATATTGCTAGAAGCAAATACATGCCATTCTAGTGAAAAATTAGCCAAAATCTGTCGATACTGGCCGCCATCTTGGAATTTGGCCGCCATATTAAATTTTTTGCGTGGCCAGCGCCCTTTTCTGATAGAGGGAACTTTAAAGAGCACTTGTGCAAAATTTCATGCTTGTTTCACTATCTGAACGATTCTTATGAAATATGCAATTATCTGCTGCACTATTCCTAGGTGCTCTTCTTCCAGAAAGAAAAAAGGGTGGTACCTCTGGGCCTTATGGGTAGAGTATGGAGAGCTCTGTTACTTGATCACTGAAGACATGAAACTTCAACAAGTAATCTCTTATCAAGAGGGTCTAGCTAAGAGGCAATTAGCCGTAGTAGTAATAAAAACTGGGAGGAAGAATTACTTTGTAGAAGTGTCTTATAGAACACCAGGAGAGTTTGTTTCTTGGATGATATGAATGGATGAATAAAGGGGGAGTAATAGGCCATGGTTAAAACTGTCCTAATGTGCTGGTAACAGTATTCTTTCTCAGCAGTCTCATTTTCTAGTTTCCATTTTCCAGTACAGTAGTAAATTGCATTATGCATATTAAGCTAAATGGTTAACTTCTTTCTTTATACTTGTGAACTAGTATCAGCAGCATTCAAAGCAAAATATTAACATTCAACTTCAAACGCCAAAACTCTGGAACAGAGGACCGATGCAGTCTTTAAAATATGGGTAATGAATGTTATACAAAATGAGTAGCTTCTGATTTTCAAATTGCAGGCACCTCCATAAGGATTTTGAATGGGAGGATGTCCAATCAAATATAAATCTGTCTCTGCTGAATTTGGTATTACCTATGAGATTTGGGGATAACTGTAGTTCTGATTCTAGTCTTAAATTCTTTCTGAGAGCACTTCCTATATTCTTGCTGATTACAATTGGCATGTAACATAAAGAAACTGAACTGGTAATACTTACTTAGTATTTATAAGTATTCGTTCTTCTTGTTCTCTTATAAGAGACTGTGACAAATTTTCATTTGTCAATTGAAGTTCCATAATGTTTCTCCTTAAGTCATTAACAATCACTTGAGACTCTTCCAGCTGCAGTTCAAGCTGCTTAGTATTAACCTATATAGGAAAAATTTTTTTATGATTATAACACGAAAAATCATTGCACAAAAATTTATAGTGTCTTTATATATAAAAAATTTCAAAATAAAAAATACAATGAATGTTAGAAAATGTGAGGTGTACGTTAAGGCAAAGTAATGTTTTAAATATAAAAATATAAAAAGTAGCGCAAGTAGTGTTAAATAAAAATATAAAAATCAGCACAGCCAGAAGGAAAGATACTGAAGGGATCTGATAAAGGACAATGCAGAAAACAACGCAGCTGATGGCCAAAAGAATTCTGCAAAGGACCTCTTAATCTGTCTAGTATAACATGCATGCAAACTTCATGTATGCACAGCAAGTTGAGGTGTCTTTTCACTGTGGGCTGCATTTTACTCAGAAGGCTTAACATTTTAACATTAGCTTCCACTCAAGATTTTAAGTACAGCTGCCTTTTGACCCTGGCTTTTTGAACCTTTAAAAGAACACAAATGACTCTTATGCAGTACCTATGTTACTAGGCTTTAAGAATTAACCTTAAAAGACAATTACATGCCAAAAATTGGTTTTACAATTCTTTTTGCAGGTTAGATATGAAAAGATTGCTCTACGTGCTCTTTGGTCCCATGTACTTGCTCCCTGAATTCAAATCTGATCCATGGCCTCTCATATAGATTTCTTTGACTTTTCTACTGTTCTTTGTCCTGATTTTTGCATATCTATTTTTCTGAATAAACATTCCTTTCCTCATCTTGATCTTCAAGTTCTCATCAATTTATTTTCCAGGCTTTGGGTACTCCATCTCCAAGTTGCTTCATTTATGTTATGATACAACCTTCCCAACACTTTTGCTATATATTTTTCATTCTCAGCCAGACTGATAATATCTATTTTTCTTACTAATCTCTCAATAAAGTACCCGATTCCAAAGCAATTCTGTCAACAAGGCCCCAGTGAATGTTCTTTATCTTCCAAGGCCTGCCCTCCCAAAACAAGGTTCTTACTATTCTCTCAATAAAGTACCTGATTCCAAAGCAATTCTATCAACATAGCCCCAATGAATGTTCTTTATCTTCCAATGCCTGCCCCCCCAAAACAAGGTTCTTGTCTCCCTCTGACATTTGCTATTTTATATAAACACTGAAAAGCCATTGTCATATTATGTACTGCAATCACAAACATCCTTTGTAACAGCATCTGCTGCATCTATTACACAGTGCTACATTTAACCCTACACCTCTCATACTATGTGAAACTTTTCCTTTTCTCCCTTTCAAAAACCCCTATGTTTTACTTGGCTTCCATTCAACTAGTAATCCCCTCTTCCTAATTTCAATCTTCCTTCTTTTAGACATTTCTATGGCATATCATTCCATTGCCAATGCCAGATTACCTACATACAGTAGATCCCATGAGTCTCCCTTTCTGTATTCCTTTGTATCATCATCCATCACTCAAACAATAAAGGACTTATCACAGATCCTACAAAGACAACATATGCCACAAATGCTTTGACGTACCTGCCAATGTCTTCATTCTAGACCTTGTTTCATGATACATTAACATCAATGGTTTATTGAGATTTTCCAGTACCAACTCTGTTATTAATACCTGTTTTACTGAACAAGTTGGTACTATATCCAGTGCCTTCCCAAACATCCAAGTATTATAAGCACTAGCGCTCTTTTCATTTTCACTTTTCACAAAATACCTGCCACATTTTACTATATTGCCAATTTCTCAGGAAAGAAGCCAAAAGCAGAAATAGGCAAATGCACACGCACATACACACATTGACAGGCCAGAAGTGCTAATCAATGCTAAGTCAATTACTATTTAGGAACTGAAGTAATAAAAATGGAAGAATACATATAAGTACTGTAATATTAGAGCAACCTATGAAACATAAACTATAGCATATAAAGGAAAGGATATAAGGAGAGCCATCAGAGTAGAACTATGTTGTGTTATGCACACCAAACGTCAGTGAAAAGCAGATATTTATAAATAATGCATACTCTTTTCCTTTCTCTAAATCTTCAGCTGAAAGCCCCTATGGACAGAGCCAAGACTATAAACTCAAAAAGGCTTTAAAGGAAATCAGCATGCAGACACACAAGTTACAGGAAAAGATGATAAATATAAATATAAATATAGATATACATAAGGGAACAGAAAATAAGAGCAACATATTGGAATTTGGCAATGAGCAGGAATGAATTTACTCCTCACTTAAACATCTGGAAGTCAGAAGATTCCACAACTGCACTAGGCAAACTATTCCACAATTTAGTTTTAGCCAAAATAAAACTCCAAGCAAACTAAGTACAATTAAACTCATACAGGTACTAGAAAATGACACTGTTTGCAGCAGCAGCACTGCTATACTGTACTTACATTTGCATTAATCTGGCAAAAATGCATTTGAAAGTGGGTGGTTGCTTGATGATGACTGGTTGTATGTCACATATCCAAATAATTAAAAATCATGTTAGTACTTGATGATCCTGACGAAAGTTTATTTCATAATCTAAATTTCTCCATCACACATATGTTATGTTTGTTAATAACACTATCGAGTTGAAAGACTATGAAAAATGAATTTATAAGTCATAAGATAAATAATACGATTGCCAAAGTCAATGAAATGTGTTTTCGATACAGTTTTTTATGTAGAACTTTTTATGTATTATTTTATGCAGCTTGGAATATATCACACTAATACTACAATAAACTTGTAATTATCAACAATTTCCAAAGATTAGATCCTACTCAGAATGTAAAATTTATGTAATTTACATTTACAATCTTCTGGGTACGTGATTTAAACAGAATCACCACTATCGGTTTAGTTCACCCTATCCCTTTTTGGTAATTATGTATGTCCTACCTTTCCAAGCCACTGCGATATTTTGCATTTCTGTTTTTCCATATACTGTACAGTGCTTCTGTTCCTCACCTAATATTTATTGTGTTTCCCAACTATACTATTTCACTTTCTGAGATACAGACGATGTGTTTCACTTATTTCTGTCACACAGATAATACTAAGCTCAACACACACACATACATACAAATAGTTGCCGACTTACGACTTGTGCAACCTACAACCACTCGCACTTAAAACTGAAAAAAATAAAGGACAATAAACTTAACTTTTAAGCAAAGGATACTCTCCCAATGACATCTGCAAATGAATTATAATTTCCCCATCAAAATCAATGGCAATAAGGGGGGCTAGGCTCCAAGACAGTTGGCAATTACCTGTAAGCTCTGATAAGAAATAGTATTTTGTGTACATCATGAGTACGATAAACCCCCAGTATTCACGGGGATGCACCCCCTACGGCCCCCACTTGTGAATACTTAGAACCCTTCTAAAAACACTTAGAGCTGCCTATTTTGATAGTTAATTTTGATACTTCAAACACACACACAAAACTAAAAATGCTTATATAGATGTATCCTACTTACGATGGGATTAGCTTCCAAAAAAAAACACCGTCTGTTGGAAAAAACATATCTTGAATATAGCCTAGCCTACACTAGGGTATTCAGTACCATGTACAGGCAGTCCCCGGTTATCAGCGGGGTTCTGTTTCTGAGGGTGTGACGATAACTGAAAATCACAGATAACCGAAAGTCAGCGATTTCGGCACTTTTTCTGCAATTTTCGGGGGTTATCGGCGCCGAAAAGCGCCAATTTTCAGTTATCGGCGCCTCTATTAGGTATGTATCGACTCCAATACCCAATTATCGGCGCTGGTAAGCGGAAATCGGCGATTTTCAGCGCAGAAAATTGCCGATTTTCATCGTTATACAAGTGCTATAAAACCGGATCGCTGTTAACTGAGCCCACCGTTAACCGGGGACTGCCTGTATACATATATGGTAGCCTAGCCTACACTATAAAATATACTCTATATATACACGGTCTAGAAATTATTAATATCAGCTAATTCTGGAGGTTTATGCAGAGTGACTTATGATAATTCAATACAAAGAGAAATTGAATAACAAACAAGAATTAGTTAAGCCTACAATGTGGTATATCATACAGTATTCATACACGGTAGTGTAGCCTACATCATACTGTACTCTATATTCACATATTGTAATATACAAACATCAACATAATGAATATGCATCTTTTCCCTGCATCTTTTAAAACATTACAGTAATACTTCGATCTTACACGATTCGAGTTGCACGAATTCACACACACACGAACTTTTCAATGGAACTTAACTAATGGGCATACGCGATTTTTTCACAGACACACAAAATTCTCGAGAAACCCTGCAGAAGTGGGTGTTTAATTTTTTAAGTAATTTACAAGTTTTCATGCTTTTATGTGTAAAATCTGTATGAAAAATGCATTTCATTCTTTTATGTGTAAAATCTGTATGAAAAATCCATTTCATGCTTAATGTGTGTAAAATCTGTATGAAAAATGCATTTCATGTTATAATGTGCAAAATCTCTATGAAAAATCCATTTCATGCTTTCATGTGTAAAATCTCTATGAAATATTTAATGCATTTCATGCTTTCATGTGTAAAATCTGTATCAAAAATGTATTATTTTTATTTTTGTACATGCATAAATATGATGCAACGGTAATTTCAGCACATTCACTTAGTGTACTTTTACAAGATGTGATACCCATTTGCAAAGTTACTGCACTTTTCAAAGATGATACCCCTGCAGAAAATGCTTGTTTAATGTTTGAAGTACATTTATAAGTTTTCATGCTTTTAACTGTAAAATCGATATGAAAAATTTATACTTATATTGCTATACATAAATATCATACAAGTATTATGTCCATTTGCAAAGTCTTTGTCACAAGGACTTTACATGACCTTGAGATGAGGTTGTTCAGTCACGCTCAGTTGATAAAATGAATTCGTTAATGTAATATCAGATATGTAACTAAGAGTTGTATAAGTGTCATTCTTTGAAAATTACTCTGTTCACCTCGGAGAAAAGTGTTGGTGCAATCTGTATGTGCATGTAATTACAGCATGTTCAGTTGGTGTACTTTTACAAGATGTGATACCCTTGGTTACTGCATTTTTCAAAGATGATACCCATGTAGAAAGTGCGTTTAATTTTTAAGTTTTCGTGTTTTTAGGTGTAAAATCAGAGTGGAAAATTTGTATTTATATATTTGCGCATAAATAAGATACAAAAGCAGTACAGTTACTTTATTACAGTCTCTCTCTCTCTCTCATTCGTAGTTAGCGCTCAAACATACTTTTACAACTTATTATTTCTCTGTACGGCATTACCTGTACAGTATATAATTTTAAATTGATTGAATTTTACCTGTACTGTACTACCTTCTACGAACATTATGTACATGTTTTCGATATTTTATGGAATTGTACTTTTGTTGACTGACACGACGTTTTACCTAGTGACACAAAGAAAACGGCTTTTACTCTAAGTGACAAAGAAAATGTCATCCCATGAATTAGGGGTAACATTAGTATACATACGCACCTACTGTAAATGCACTATTATGAAACTGTGCAGTAGTCAATTTTTATGTCAACCATTTACTGTATTCCTTTTTTAAGGGTAATAAGCTAAATTTTAAATAAAATTACACTAACTTTAGTTCATTTAAAAGTCAGCTTAATACTTTGGGAGCATGATTAGGGTCATATTTAGTACTTAAACTCTGGAAATAAACATTTATTAGCATTTTTAGAGACCATGCCAAACTTACGCGAAAATTCACCTTGCACGAGGGGCTCCGGAACCTAACCTCACGTAATTTCGAGGTATGACTGTATGCCTTATTTCACTGTATACAAGAATATTGTATATACTGTATTCTTTTATTGCTTTTGTATTATAAATTGCGATCAATGTTTTGGTTTGGAAATCGTTTACTCGTTGTTTATTTCGCTGTGTTAACTCAGTTCAGAGTGCTTTTCTTCTTCTAGTTAGCGTAAATGAATCTCTCGATACTTTACTTATATGGGCAAGGTTATTTTTCGTTATACTGTATTAAATGTTTTTAAGTCTAAACATAACTTAAATACGTCTCGTTGTGAAATTAATTTAGCTATTTTTTTTGTTAAGAGATGTTGATTTTACGTTGGTCATTTAGGGGTGTTTGTTTTGTGTTAAAAAAATCAAGATTCTGTTCACTATTTTCACCTGATTTCATCATAATACGAACTTTATGTATTCATCGGTTATCGGCGTAAAAATAGCAATAATGTGTTCTTTCATGCCCCGTAGTTTTGATTAAAATACTGTCTCTCAAATTTTAATTACGGCCGGGTTTCATCCATGCTGCTGATGCACAATAATTTGTAGTCATTAGCAGCTTGAACATTGTTTTCTCAGCTTCAGCTACAACTTGCAACTTAAATTTAGCAGTATATTTCCTTGCCGATCTTTTATCCATACCGAATAAAGGCATAATGTAAAAATATATCAGTCCCATTCTACTTAACGTCATTTGTACTATAACCTACAGTACTTGTGTATTACCTTACTATGGTTGAAATAAAAGCAAAAGGGCTGTTGTTATCTGATTCAGTGATAAACAAAACAACAGTTTCTCGGTCGGTTGTTTGTGGCTGTACGCATTTGCGCAAGAGTATAACGTTACAAACAATACTTTTATCACTCTGTTACTTTTTTAACAAGAAGATGGGATAAAGAGTTGGAGGAAAAGAAGCTGGTCTATCGTAATTTGGTCTCTCTTGCTGCCTGATTGTACGCTGCTGCCTGCGCCCGCGTTAAATTTTAAAATATTTTATAAATAATGTTGTATCAGTATTAATTGCTTACCCCATTGCAACATCGAAGGTGAAATATGGTAACTCGAGCACTACCTTAGTATTTTAATAGTTTTATCACAAAAAATGCATTTAGTCATGAAAATGAGATGAAAATACAGTAATTAGTGAACATTTTTCAGTGAAGAATACCGTGAATGGGCGGATTTTCAGCAAATAATGAGTATATATGTTCCATAGAGAAATCCACAAATAGGTGAGTCCGCAAATCGTGAGGCCACGAATACGGGGGGCTTACTGTAACATAGAACTTTAAAAACATAAGTTTTCACTATCTATCATTACTGGCCTTTCCACTGCTTCCATTCTGACTTGCATTGCTGGTTCAGGCGTTAACTCCACATTTCCCCATTGTAACAATCCACAAACACGCACAATTTACCATAAAACATTATAAAATGTGAACGCTGTGATCATACGCATGGCATTTGCACTATGGTAATGTTTACACTCTCAAAATTAGCAGCTGAATGTACAGTACAATATCTTCATTAGTAAAATAAAACACACACACACACAAATTATCATTCAGTATCACAAAATGGAACATTGTGATCATGCATCATAAGCTATATGTTTTGGTAATGTTTACACTCTCAAAACCCTTAGTTAACCAAGTTTCACCAGCATCATCACTGCCAAGACTCATTCGTGAAATGATAGCTGGGAGCTACTAAAACCCTCACTGCCATTAGCTGCTAAATACAGTAAAACATAGTTCAGGGCTACTACTTTTGTAAAATTGTCTGTCGGGTGACGAGCGGACATACCGTATGTCGACTACAAAAAATTTCAACCTTCAGTCAACTTTGACTCGACCGAAATGGTCGAAAATCGCAATTGTAAGCTAAAACTCTTACATTCTAGTAATATTCAATAATTTACCTTCATCTTGCAACAAATTGGAAGTCTCTAACACAATACTTCGATTTATGGTGAATTTTTTAAAAAAACTTTTTCTTTATGTCCGCACGGTACCTCGGCCAAAAATTTCAGAAATTCTTTCGTCATTTTGTCGTAATTTTTGCACCGTTTTATATTAGCCGTTACATAAAGTTTTATATATGAAGATGTGCGCAATTTCATGTAAAATACAACAAAAAACAACCCATGGTTGTAGCTTTTATCAGTTTGGAAAAATTTTCATATAAATCACGATAAGTGCCAAAATTTCAACCTTTGGTCAACTTTGACGCGACCGAAATGGTCGAAAAATGCAATTGTAAGCTAAAACTCTTACATTCTAGTAATATTCAATCATTTACCTTCATTTTGCAATAAATTGGAAGTCTCTAGCACAACATTTCGATTTATGGTGAATTTTTGAAAAAATCTTTTTCCTTACGTCCGCACCAGAAATTCTTTCGTCAGGTTGTCGTAATGTTTGCACCATTTTATATTAGTTGTTACATAAAGTTTTATATATGAAAATGTGCGCAATTTCATGTAGAATACAACAGAAAATAACTCATGGTTGTAGCTTTTATCAGTTTTGAAATATTTTCATATAAATCACGATAAGTGCCAAAATTTCAACCTTCGGTCAACTTTAACTTGACCGAAATGGTCGAAAAATGCAATTATAAGCTAAAACTCTTACATCTAGTAATATTTAATCATGTACCTTCATTTTCCAACAAACTGGAAGTCTCTAGCACAATATTTTGATTTATGGTGAATAAAAAAAAATTTTTCCTTATGTCTGCGCGCAGTAACTCGGCCGAACATCTCAGAAATTCTTTCGTCACTTTGTCGTAATGTTTGCACCATTTTACATTAGTCGTTACATAAACTTTTATATATGAAAATTGCGCAATTTCATGTAGAATACAACAGAAAATAACTCATGGTTGTAGCTTTTATGTTTTGAAATATTTTCATATAAATCACGATAAGTGCTAAAATTTCAACCTTCGGTCAACTTTAACTCGACCGAAATGGTAAAAAAACGCAATTGTAAGCTAAAACTCTTACATTCTAGTAATATTCAATCATTTACCTTTATTTTGCAACAAATTGGAAGTCTCTAGCACAATATTTTGATTTATGGTGAAAAAAAAAAAAAAAAAAAAAAAAAAAATTAAATTACGTCCATGGCGTTATTTAATTCATGCATCATTTTGTGATAATATTTTCTGTGTTGCTTTGATTGTTTTACAATTTGTTATATACCAAATTCATTGCAATTTAGTGTACAGTACAAAGAAAAAAAAATAACTCATTAGCTTTAACCGTTTTGCTCACAGCGCGATTTGTATACAATTATATACGAAATTTTTTTTCGCGCTGTCATATATTTCAATATTTATGTATGATATGATATTTTTTTTCATTTCTGATGGTTGCATACTAAACTTCAGGCAATGGAAAAAAAAAAGGAGCCAAAATTTAACTCTTAATCTTAAAAACTAAGCGTGCTGTAATTTAAAAAAAAAAAACTATTTTTCCACTTCGGCACTAACTCCCAAATGCCGCCGGCATACGACAGACACTTTTGTAAATAGAGGCTCGGCGTTTAAGGGTTAAGTTGATTGAGGATGTAGTTATGTGTGTTTTAGAAAAATATGTGCTGATTTCATTATCACTTATACAGCACATGTCATATGAATCTATGAACCCTTCTATTTTACATCCTGCTCTATTTGAGCCTGTACAGTCCCACACAAGGTTGAGAGCATTAAAATCACCTACTATTAATGTAGGTTCCTTGCCATTATTAAGTAATTCTTTAAGTTTGTCGAAGTCATAATTTTTATTAGGTTGGTTGTATGAATTATAAATTACATAATTATAGTTTTTTATTCATATTCTAATACTCACTATTTGCAGATCAGTAAACTTTACTGGTACTTTGTCATAACATACTTTGTTATGTACATATATAGCATTACCTAAATTTCCTTCTTCCTATCTAGATGCAGATGCTAAGGTATAATTACCTATTGTTGATATTGTTTTGTTGACATTTTGTAAACATAATACCATTGGTTCATATTCTTTTAGTAATCTTTGTATTTCCCCTAGGTATTGGTTCGTATTCTTTTAGTAATCTTTGTATTTCTCCTAGGTGTAATCTGGTCTGCAAACCATTTACGTTCCATTGTATAATATAGCTACTGAAAATATTTTATTATAGCAGTCGTGTTTTACTCTCTTTTTTTGTATTATCAACTTGGATTTTTTCTAATAATTTACTCAACGACATTCATTTGTTTTTCTTTATAACATACCATATATTTTCGTGTAAAAGACAACCTTTAGATAAGACAAGGTAAAAAATTATGAAAAATTTTCATGAATTTATCTCATATCTGTAGTATAAGACGACTGCTAAATTAGATTACATTAATTGTGGGTTATCTGACATACAACTACCAGGGTCACTGACGCCGAATACTAAAAGTGATCTTGTCACTTTTATAGTATGTTATAAAAATTAAAAATAAAATTCTGCTAAACAGAACTACTTATAAATTTGATTAAAAAGAAAAAACAAAAAAGAAAACTAACTAAAATAAATAAATAAATATATAAAATTCTGCTAAAAAGAACTATTAATAAATTTGATCCGATAAAAACAATATAACTTAGGAAAAAAATATATTATATTAAGACAGCACAGCTGTCAAATATATTTGAGAAGACCAGCTTCTTTGATATTATTATTATTATTAAAATAGTTTAACCAGACCACTGAGCTGGCCATCAGCTCTCATAGGGCTGGCCCAAAGGATTAGGATGAAATGACAATCATGGCTAGAAGCCTAGCACTGGGACCTAATAGGTCACTTGTCAATGATGATGAACGAAAATGAAAATTAAATTAAAAGCTGTAAAAAGGCATATGCTTTCATACTGGAACACACTCACACAATAAATACATTTAAACTCATGCTTCCATACATTCTCACTAAAAAGGTATATCAAAATTCAAAATAAATTAAGTAAAATCATAAAATTTACTTGTTTTAAAATTCATTATACTGATTGATTGGTTTTTTTTTATATATTTTCCAATTAATTTGCAGCTTCTCATAAACATTAAAATGGGTGCTATTGAGAATGTTGAAGATTCTGACAAAATTTCTTCTATCGGTCTATTTCCAAAATTTGATAATCGCTGCAGGTTATATTTTGGACATTCACACAGTATATGCTTAACTGTTATCAGCACATTGCAATCTGGGTATTTGGGAAGAGGGCCACATGGACTGTTCATTAAGTGTCCATGTGTCAAACGAGTATGGCCTATTCGAAGATGTGTCAGAATTACTTGTGCTTGTCTCTCTCTCTGATATGACGAACTCCATTTTCCAACACTGGATTTTATCTGTTTTAATTTATTATTTTCAGGTTCTTCTTTCCATATATTTTGCCATGTTTTACAATGACTGTTTTTATATAACTTGTAATAAATACAAAATTAAATATAAAATCAATGCAGAATACTCACTCGTAATCCTGACTCTTCGTTCTATTCTTGTTTTCTCCCTCCTCCATTGAAGTCTTGCATTTTTTCCTCTCGACATGACGAGGTACAGGTGGAGGAGGGAGATGTGCGCCCTTACTGCAGATGGGCTGCCCTTGGGCTGCCCTTTGGCAGTCCGCTGCGCCCTCCAGTGTCCCTTGGGTAGGTGCACTCCAATATATGAACGCAGTGTGGTATTTGCGGCCACACTCCCCAATCCTGCGAAGTGCTACCTTGCAGGTGCGACAGACAAACCGGATGTCTCTTTTTCTGCCATTCATATGGCACACCCGGCACCGTTTCTGCTTACGCCCTTCTAGGGGCTCCAGTGTGTGATCCCCTGCCTGCAGCTGACACACAGGGTCCACTACCTGATGGGACATTGGAATGCGAAGGAGGGCGGCAGCAGGGACAGGCACAGCAGGGGCGGCATCATCAAGGGCGGCGGCAGCAGGGGCGGTGTCGGCAGGAGCAGGACGACCGAGGTTGGCCCTCCTAGCGACATCTGCCCTATCCTCTCGGGGCAGATCTGGAGCTCTGGGCAGGGGGTGGCGTTGGAAGGCCACTCCTCAGGATTAAAGTTTATGAGGGCATTCCCGGCCACCTCAACAAACTGGATGTGGGACAACCTCCAGGTGTCTGAATTGTACCCACAGTAGAGGATGTAGGCATTCTACAGGGCCAACTGCAGGATGTATTTGAGGAGCTTCTGTGTCCACCTCGTGGTTCTCCTGACGAAGGGATAATACTGGATGAGTTGATCAAAGAGATCAACTCCTCCCATGTGCCTACTGTAGTGCCCGATGACAGTAGGCCGTTGGACACGAAACTCCTCATACGTAACTCGGCCCTGCCGACGTGTCTTCTTCCGCTGAACGACCTCTTCTTGGATGGGCTCATGACTGGTCGTAATCATGGGCACGAGTCGGACCCCCTTCCAGCCGATGACGAAGACATCTCCCTTCCGCCGCCACTCTGTCTCTCCTCTTGCCAGATGTTGCGGCTGGCTAGTGAACCTCTTGAGGACATTCGGGGCCCACGCACCAACCGAAGGGTAGCACTGACATGCACACCTGCTTCATACATTTCCTGGGCCAGGGATACCGAGTTATAATAATTATCCATAAACAGGTGGTATCCCTGGTTACGGAAATGATCCACAAGACTGAAGACAGTGTCACGCAGTGTGGAGAAAACCCCAGAATATACAGAGAAGTCAACAACGTATCCAGTGTTGGATTCCGTAATAAAAAATAACTTCACACCATATTTCTTTGGCTTCTTGGGGTTGTACACTTTTATACTTAGACGCCCTTTGTATGGCATCATCCCCTCATCCAAAGAAAGGTTCTTGGAAGGAACCACGAGAAACTGGCACCATTCACTAATGTACTCCAACACTGGGTGGACTAAGATGAGGTGATCTGGGTTATTCCGGGGTATGGCCCTTTGGTTGAGGGCGTTGAAATACCTGTCCAACGCCAGGAAACTATCATGGGGCATAATAAGTTAAGTATACCTTAGTTTTACCAGACCACTTGAGCTGATTAACAGCTCTCCTAGGGCTGGCCCAAAGGATTAGACTTATTTTACGTGGCTAAGAACCAATTGGTTACTTAGCAACGGGACCTACAGCTTATTGTGGAATCCGAACCACATTATAGCAAGAAATGAATTTCTATCACCAGAAATAAATTCCTCTAACTCTTCACCAGCCGGCCAGGGAATCGAACTCCGGCCCAGCGAGTGCCAGTCTGCAGCTCTACTGACTCACCCAACGAAGAGCTCATGCCGGGCACACTGGGCGTACTCAAAAAAAAATTCCGCCTCCAATATTGCCTGACGTCGGCAGCAGGCATCAATCCAAAAAAAATGTAGAGCCCCAAAAAATACGCCATGTCCGTGAGGTTGCAGCCCCGCCAGCGATATGACAACGTTGTCTGCAGTTCCTCACGGCAGTACCAAGTGTAATCCGCCGTCTCTGCAACGAGGTATTCCAGCAATTCCCGCATAAGGAAGAGCTGAATGAACCCCAGTGCAGTGAGAGGCACAGGGATGGTCAGTCCAGGTGCTGCTGTGAATGAGTGCATGTTAGGTGGGGTGGGGTGCTCCAACCACCCCTCATCACTTTCGGACGAACGGCCTTCACCTAGGCTGCCGCAACGTTGCGACCTTCTAAGGGCAAGACTTCGCCGCCCATCTCCTTCACTTTCTGTCTCGTCCCCACTAGCCACAATCGGTGCCTCCTCCTCCTCCTCAGACTCCCTCATAAGCACTGAAACCACTAAACTCGAGTTCACTTTCATGCTGCGGCTCTCGTACGGACATTGGGGGCAAATACTCGTCATCACTGACATCAAGCGTGATGTCCTCGTCACTAGATGACCAACTGCCATCAAAATGAGGACTTTCTACCTGGTCTTGATCGAGCTCCAACAAGTACTCATCAATGTCCTTTTGTTGGAGGCCTCCCAAAAGTTTACGAATGCCTCTCAGGACACCTCGATGTTTCCTAGGGGTCATAAAAGGCACGGTATGACCCTTGGTCCCTTTCGGGTGGCCGTACAACATGGCGTTGAAAAGATGGGTCACCTTGGGTGCTTGGTCCCTCTCCAGCATCCAAATCGAAAACGCGCCTCACATGCTCACTACCGACAGGCAATACGCGCCTTTCACAGTCCTGACGACGTTGGGACATCTCTGCAAACGTCCTACTGTGTCACAACACGCTAACATTTGCACAAGTTCGGCAGAACACGAATGCGTTGAGAAATCGCTCTCTGACGATGCATCGCTGATGCTTTGTAGTGTGAGAAGAAAAAAATTCGTGCATGCACAGCTGGGTCACGCTTGTAAACAAAACAACAGCGTGGTCCGTGAACTCCCAGCATCCCTCAAGGCGTGTGATTTAAAATTTTCTGCAAACTAGGCCTATAAGTATTTTTTCGTGAATATTTAAAAAGACTTTTTGTAGTAGACGTATTTTACGTCCACTCGGCACCCAACAGACAATTTTTGTCGACGTAAAATACGTCCAGTCGGCATTAAAGGGTTAAGTGAGGGCACTGAAATGAAGGGCTAGTGAGCATTGTGCCATTCAAGAGTCGTATTGGTAGCATGCCAACCAGGCCAATGGCCTCCATCATTTGTAACCATAGTAGCCAGGAACAGTTAAGATCATCAGGGCAGGGCATATCCCATCCATGTGACCTGAGGGGGCTTCGCCTGATCCCCTTGATAAATGGACAAGGGCTACAGCATCAAGGACGGGCGCAGCTAAAAAATGAAGTTCAGGTATTGAGAACTGGGACTGAACGTTGGCAGCAGGATCAGCCCAAGTAGAGAGGTGGCAGACATTATGAAGAGAAGAAAAATGGACTTATTGTGCATACGAGACAACATGGAAAGCCAACAAAGCAAGGGAGACTGGCAGTGGTTACAAGATATTTTACAGTAATGCCGAGAGAGGAAGGAGTAGAGTGGAGTTTTTCTTAGCAAGGAAATGAAAGACAATGTTGTAGAGGTGGAGGAAGGAGTGGAGTGGGAGTTTTTCCTGGCAAGGAAATGAAAGAAAATGTCATAGAGGTGGAAAAGAAAAGTTCTGGAGTAATAAAATTAAAGTTGTACAGTGGGGGACATGTTCTAAATATAACAGGCACTTATGCCCACATACATTCTAGAACATATGCCCAAAGGATACATGTTCTAGAAAGAGATGGACGAAATTACATCATCAATAAATTTAGAAGAAATATTTGTTATCAGAGATGCAAATTGCTACAAAGAGTGTAACTGTGAAAATATCAGTAGGATCCATGGAGGACATATGGGAGAAATGGATGATGACGGAAATCAATCAAATAGTATATATTGCAGCAGCCTTTGATATGACTATCAACACTTTCTTTAAAAATTACAATTATGCAACATATAGTTGAGGAGGGAATCAGACACTGATTTTGCTGACGTTCAGAAACAGCCATCTAACAAAACTGAAAAACTGCAAGGTAATAAAAGGGGATTGTGTTAGTACGCAGCATAGATTTGTGGTGTCAGACTTTTTGACAAGACAAGCTGGAGGGGGAGGAAGGACAGTACAACCAAAGATACAGTGGTGGAAACTAGATGACCAAAAGATGAGAGGAATATTTAAGGAACTGGTACTCAGTAGCATCAGATTACATGAGGACATAAACACCTGGTGGATAGAAAACAGCACTATGCTTTTTAGAAGTGAAGAAGAGTTATTGAGAAAGACATCTTGGTAGAGGTCCAACCAATCAAAAGGAGATCAGATGGTGGAGTCACGATACACAGCAAACAATCAAGAAAAGGAGGCACCTATGATCAGAATGATTCTGAGGAGAATAAATTGGCTTGGAAAAAAAAAAAAAGCAAAGAAGGCTGTAGCAAGAGAAACGACGAATGTAATGAATGAGTTGTATCAGAAAATGGAAACACTAGAAAGGCAGAGTTTGTATACAAGATACCAAACAGAAGAGATAATGCAACAAAAAATCTGATGCACATCAAGCAAATCAGATAACTATGGAAGAGGTTTGCCAAAGGAGGAAAGTATAAGAGCAAGATGGAAAGAATATTCTGAAAAGTAATTAAATGATCAAAACCCCAAAAGAATAGCAGATGATGGCAACCCACAAGTCAGAGCAGTTACAAACATCAGCAGACAAGTAAAAAGGGCACTAGAATAAATGAAGTGAGGAAAAGCAGTAGGACCTGATGGTATACCAATTGAAGCTTGGAAATGTTTGGGAGAGGAAGGAATTGATATATTGAGGGACCTAATGTGTAAGATGTACCGTCAAGGACGAATACCGAATAGCTGGAGAAACAGCCTAATAGTCCCAATGTATAAAGAAAATGGCGAAATACAAACTGCTCCAATTACCGATGGATAAAAGTGATATCACATACAATGAAGATCTATGAAAAAATTGCTGAAGAAAGAAGGGAAACAACAGTAAGAAAGGAACAGTTTGGGTTCATGCCAAGGAGGGGTACAGTGGATGCCATATTTGCTTAAGACAAACTATGGAGAAGTATAGGAACAAATAGAAAGAACTTCACTTGGCAGTAATTGACTTAGAAAACACATACGACTGTATTCAAAAGCAAGTGGAATTTACAATAAATGAAGTCAGGGCCATCAAGCCCCCCAGGATCAAAAATTCAGTTTTTCACTTGTTACTACTAACAAGTTTCTCAGATAAAAATATCACATCAGTACAACTCTGGATATCAAGAACATTTGACCTTAAGCCTAAAATATTTGAGTAAAGTGCTCAGTAACTTTTCTTACGGTAATGTGTACCAGAGTTAAGTCCAGTGTTTCCTTAAACAGATTAAATTAACCCTTAAACGCCTACTGGACATATCATACGTCGACTAAAATTGTGTGTTGGGTGCCAAGTGGAAATATTTTCATATAAATCACGATAAGTGCCAAAATTTCAACCTTCGGTCAACTTTGACTCGACCGAAATGGTAAAAAAACGCAATTGTAAGCTAAAACTCTTACATTCTAGTAATATTCAATCATTTACCTTCATTTTGCAACAAATTGGAAGTCTCTAGCACAATATTTCGATTTATGGTGAATTTTTGAAAAAACTTTTTCCTTACATCCGCGCCAGAAATTCTTTCGTCACGTCGTAATGTTTGCACTGTTTTATATTAGTCGTTACATAAAGTTTTATGTATGGAAATGTGCGCAATTTCATGTAGAATACAACAGAAAATAACTCATGGTTGTAGCTTTTATCAGTTTTGAAATATTTTCATATAAATCACGATAAGTGCCAAAATTTCAACCTTCGGTCAACTTTAACCCGACCGAAATGGTCAAAAAACGCAATTATAAGCTAAAACTCTTACATTCTAGTAATATTCAATCATGTACCTTCATTTTGCAACAAACTGGAAGTCTCTAGCACAATATTTTGATTTATGGTGAATTTCTGAAAAAATAAAAAACTTTTTCCTTACGTCTGCGCGCTGTAACTCGGCCGAACATCTCAGAAATTCTTTCGTCATGTTGTCGTAATGTTTGCATCGTTTTACATTAGTCGTTACATAAACTTTTATATATGGAAATGTGCACAATTTCATGTAGAATACAACAGAAGATAGCTCATGGTTGTAGCTTTTATCAGTTTTGAAATATTTTCACAATCACGATAACTGCCAAAATTTCAACCTTTGGTCAACTTTAACTCGACCGAAATGGTAAAAAAAAAACGCAATTGTAAGCTAAAACTCTTACATTCTAGTAATATTCAATCCTGTACCTTCATTTTGCAATAAATTGGAAGTCTCTAGCACAATATTTTGATTTATGGTGAATTTTTAAAAAAAACATTTTCCTTACGTCTGCACGGTAACTCGGCCAAACATCTCAGAAATTCCTTCGTCTCGTTGTCGTAATATTTGCACCGTTTTATATTAGTCGTTACATAAACTTTTATATATGAAAATGGGCGCAATTTCATGTACAATACAACAGAAAATAACTCTTGGTTGTAGCTTTTATCAGTTTTGAAATATTTTCATATAAATCACGATAAATAAAAAAATTCTACCTTTGGTCAACTTTAACGCGACCGAAATGGTCGAAAACTGCAATTGTAAGCTAAAACACTTACAGTCTAGTAATATTCAATCAATTAGCTTCATTTTTCAACAAACGGGAAGTCTCTAGCACAATATTTTGATTTATGGTGAATTTTTGAAAAAATCATTTTTTTACGTCCGCACATTACGAATTCATGCATCATTTTGTGATAATATTTTCTCTGTGTTGCTTTGATCGTTTTACAATTTGTTACATACCAAAATCATCGCAATTTAGTGTACAATACAACTAAAAAAAATTAACTCATTAGCTTTAACCGTTGTGCTTACAGCGCGATTTGTATACAATTGTTTTTTTTTTTTGCTGTCATATATTCCAATATTTATATATGATAATGATATTTTTTTCATTTCTGATGGTTGCATACTAAACTTCAGGCAAAAAAAAAAAAAAAAAAAAAAAAAAAAAAAAAACCAAAAATGAACTCTTAATCTTAAAGACTAAGCGTGCTGTGATTTTTTGAAAAAAAATTTTTTCCGCTTCGGCGCTAACTCACAGAACGCCGCCGGCATACGGGAGACGTTTTTGTAAATAGAGGCTCGGCGTTTAAGGGTTAACACAAAATTAGGAGCAAATCTAATAATATAAAAAATCAACATGGTAAAAATTGACATGACAACAAACAATGTAATCAACAACAGTATTAATGTTATTTACAATGTTTTCATTACAAGGATGTTTAAAATTGACCATCGGTCCCTAAAAAAAAAGTGCAAAAAGCAACAGATTGACAAGGTGGAGCTGGGACACCTTGCAAGGCAAAGGTTTGCCACATCAACTGGGGCCGGGCTGTCAGGATGGATTTAGAAAAATATTCCAATTAAATTATCACTGTTATGATGCAAATGTGCCAAATGTTGTGATTTATAATCACTATCCTTACCTCAGAGGAAGCTTTCCATCGAATAATATTCTCTGTTTCCTGCTGCAACTTCTTATGAATAGTCACTACTTCTTCTCCAGCCTCTTTACTAGCTGTTGGAATAAAACATTTAAAACAATATTCAGGATTTCTAGTGAACATCACATTGCTTTACTTGTACTTATACCTAAGAGTACAGAAAGACAACATTCAATTCTGATATATCTACTGGAGTTCGTGCAGTGCTGTCCATATCAGAATGAGATAAACCTAGATGTGGGGGGGGGGAAAGCACATCCTGACTCACTAAAGCCAACATTTTGCTGATCCCTAAAATCATCATACATAAATGATAAGTGCTAAAATGAAAACCTATATTTTCATTATTCTAGATTCTTGTTTTTTTTAATATATTCAGTATCATTTGATTATTAATACAGGTGTAACTTGCACATTTCTTTTTTAATCTTCATAAAATAATAACTACGTTCTTTGGTATTCTACTCCTGACTTTGATACTCTTCTGCTGATGGTATATACTGTATGCAGTTGCATCACTGCCTTATGAAAATACTTAAAGAGACATTTGGTTTTGTTTGCAGGCAATTTCTCAGCCTTAATAACTTTTTTTTACCGAGAGTTCAAATCTTGCTGGAATGAATTAGCCTGTTGCTAAAAAGTGCAAGTTATACTCAACTAATCATGAGGACAAGCCTTCCTTATATTAAAATCTGTATGCCTCATGAATGAAGTAACAAACATTAACAGTTGTAAACATGTTGCTTTACATCCTAATTAAACCAGTCCTCTAAGAGAAATTTTCATTTCAACAACCAATGCTGGTACACTCAAGATATTTCTTCATTTTTCTGATTTCAAGAGCAACTAGTAAACAAATGCCAACAACTGACTGAATGATTTTCTACTTAGGCTTCATGACAGTAATGGTTACCGATGCTGGCATCAACTGAAAAACTATTTATACTACTGTATATTCTTAATAGCCAGATAATTAATAATATAAGAAACAAGAGCTTATGTAGAAAGAAGATTCTAAAAAACAGCGCCACAGGCATAATTTACCAAATCTCCACGTTTCACAGGGGTAATGATTAATAAGAACCCAAGACCAGGGTGTTCAACTCACCAAATGCTTCACTCAAGAGGCCCAAACAATCATCACAAAATGACTGGTAATCATTAACAACAGAGTCCTTGCATTAGATGAGAGTATCCTTTGCTTAATTGGAATAATCTTGTCATAAAACTCCATCATTCCTTTCATTTTGTTTGGATTATCCAAATCCCAGCATTTATCCCATATGACGAATCAAGTTATTATGAGAGAAAAACCCTCAAACAAAAATGGATATCACCCCCAGAGTAGTTCACCTGCAGCTTGACTCGCTAGTCTCCTTGCCTCACCATAACCAAGAACTTCACATGCTGGGACTCAATAAAATTCTATTTGCATTTCTCTGCTTCCATATCATGAAGCCACTGAAAACTTTCAAAATCAAAGAATTGGCTAATTATTATTATTAAAGTACTAACTATTTCAAGGCCCATAACACACTCCTTTGTTAATATAACTAATGAGCTAGGCTTCTGATTAATGTGAAACCGAAACCACCAGAGTTCGAGACACCGACCTAATGAAGAAAAATGGAATCAAGCATCTACTCCGCATTATTGTCTTACTTTATATCGACAAATGTTATCTCAATTTGGTGGGCATGGTGAGAAAGAAAATTAAGACCTGGCAACTAGGCGCAGAATGACGTGTGTCGACCATGATGTGGGGCCCCGTGACGTTTACACCTGCCACGGCCTCATTTCTGTATGGTTATCAAATAATATATAAGTTGAAGTGAATTATACTGCTCTTTGATGGAGTCTAAAGATACTGTTTAGTTATCATGTTTGAATAAACTCATTTTTAGCCTAACTTGTTTATTGTTTAATTTATAGGTAATTCTTACGAAAAACAAGACAACAATAAGCTGAAGACTGGATTGAGTAGGTTGGTATCATGTCATGTTTAAGGGCGTACCATCACGGACATGTATAGTTGAATATTATGCATTATCAGACTCTCTCTCTCTCTCTCTATATATATATATAATATATATATCGATAGATAATTGCACGAGAACAAATATTTTTTTACCCAAACAGACCGTATGACCGAGTTACTGATGTCATGGATATGACAAGGAATGCCGTTCGTCAGATGGTCAGGCGCACCACACATTCACGGCCAATTGCAGGACAACCAACTCCACCACCATCACCAGTCCCATCACCATCACCACCCTCATCGCCAGCACTATCAATAGCTCCATCGCCACCAAGAGCTCCATCGCCATCACCATTATCACCGCCCTCATCAGATTCAGTACAGTCTCATTCCACACAGCCAGCTGAAGATGTGTTCGACTCTTTTACCATCGGTACAATTTGTCAATATGTTCACAACAAGTTCTTGTCAAAGGACACCTTTACAATTACTACTCTGATAAGAGAACTCAAGAAGGAAGGAATATTACCTGAAGGCACATCGAAAACTTCGTTTTGGAGAGTACATCACAAAATGGGATTTCGATATAAGACAACACAGTGAAAAATGTATGCTAGAAAAGAGTCCTTAGACATAGTATGCAAAAGGATCCGTGCTCTCAGGGCTCTCAAACAGTCTCGTGAGGAAAAAGTAAGTTTATCTTAGTTTAACCAGACCACTGAGCTGATTAACAGCTCTCCTAGGGCTGGCCCGAAGGGTTAGATTTATTTTTATGTGGCTAAGAACCAATTGGTTAACTAGCAACGGGACCTACAGCTTATTGTGGAATCCGAACTACATTATAGCGAGAAATGAATTTTTATCACCAGAAACAAATTTCTTGTTCTTTGCTGGCCGGTCGGAGATTCGAACTCGCAACCAACAGAGTGGTAGCTGAGAACGGAACCCGCCCACCCAGCGAGGGACTGTCTCGTGAGGAAGGAAGACAGGTGGTCTATTTAGACGAGACATGGTTCACTACAAGGATGAGCCACAACAAAGAATGGGTGGACACAACTCAACCATCCACAACTACCACATATAGCCGACAGGTTCCGCCAGGAGATGGTGAACGCTTTGTCGTGGTAGCAGCTGGTACCAACAAGGGCTTTATTGAAGATTCATTCCTTTGCTATACAGCAAAGAATAGTAGTGGGGACTACCATGGCGAAATGAACGCCAAACGCTTCGAGCGATGGCTGACAACCAAATTACTACCATCATTAGAAGAGCCATCAGTTCTCGTCATCGACAACGCTCCTTACCACAGTCACCTTACAGAGGAGAGCCACTGTCCAACTACTGGCACCTAAAAAGGTGATCTAATAAATTGGTTGCAGCAGCGCAATATGGTTTGTATTTGTGAAGGAATAAAGATGAAATAAATACACAAAAATACAATTCTGCCCATTTAATCCCAAAGAAATCATATTCAGCAACTGAGCAGCTCAACTCTTATCACTGACTTGAGTTGCTGAAGATGTAATGGTCCTAGAGCTAAGGCCACTGCTCTTCCATAAAGAACTTAATAACTTTTGATCATCTTGGTGGAACCATACATCACTTACAATGAATGCACAGTTCATGAGATTCAATAATATGGTACTGAGACAAGGACATGTAGGCATTGCACAACTTTACCACCATGAATAAGCAGGTGCAAAGTTAACTACAAAAAATATACAGAATGTACATAACTTGATACTGTATACCGTATGCTAAAAAAGGCAAGACAGGTAAGCCTAAGCACCAAAATAAGACATCACCAAGGAATTACCAAGTGGTGGAATACGGATTACTTTAGGGTTATTTGATAAATTACCTCAAGAGCAAACTTCAAGGTCTCATATAAAAATGATAAGCAAGCTTAGAATGAACTTGTTCCTTTCCAACAATCATGTAAACTTGTTCAACCTCAAGTATCCACTATTGGTAGTTCGTTTATATTTTGGTCATTTTTTTTATCTCCAAATGCCCATTAAAATTAATATGCTATTGAACAAAGGGGCCTGAGTACATTCTTAACAAATATGGCCAATTTTCAATTTCATTCATTACAACATGGAATAACTATATCATCCAACTTACCATCATTCCAAGAGGTAGGTTCCATAGTTCTAACTTCTACCCTATTTGATGGACGTTGGACATAGGTATTCTGGTGTGTAATATATTGTGTTCTATTGTGCAAAGACATCTGTAAAAATGACAAAACAATAGTTATGAATTTTCCAGATTTGAAAAAAAAAGTCAAATTTGAATATTGAGCAAAATATGCACAAATTATTTCAGCACTTGAGAATAATTATCATCTTGAACATGAAATTTTGTAAGGTGGTAACAAAGTTTACTTTTTAATACAAACTCATCAGTTTACACTTACCAATCTGTGCAGTCAGCACCCCATAACACACAAAATAAAGAAGAATAAGATGAAGAGCATGCAGGAAACACAGCATTACCAATGCATACCCAAGTTCAAGTTTTTTCTCCATCCAGGCAGGAGAGAGAGAGAGAGAGAGAGAGAGAGAGAGAGAGAGAGAGAGAGAGAGAGAGAGAGAGAGAGAGAGAGAGAGAGAGAGAGAGAGAGAGAAAGAGCATGCATAGAGAAAATCAAACACAAAAGAATGGCAATCAGCAAATAATCATCTACAAAATCAGAGTTCTCAACCACCAGTCAGCACACAAGATTGCATCACAACTATTCTCTACCACAGCTGGATAAACAATGAGTGAGTGAGTGAGTGAGGGGTACTCCCCCACTAACCTACCATCTCTACCTGTTAACCACCTGGTTAACTACCTTGTTACAAAGTTTAGACCAGCTTCTGACTTGAGCTGATGGGTACTCATATATGAGAGTTGATGGTTTGTATTCCCACTGGAACAAACTGCTATATTTATTCATTCCTGAACCAACAGCTGTTTCTTCTTCAGGGCTACTTACACAAAACTTGCCTCATGAAAAGAGGCAATCCTATCTCTCCTTCAAAGAACCATGTTTATCCACTGGTTGATGTTCTGGTATGCCAGCAAGGTCAGAGCCCTTCCTCCTGAATACTGCCTTCACACTCCATGACAAGGTGCCTGACATGGTCAAGCCATGAAACAGTCTGAAGGGACATCATAAAAACGATTTGCAATACAGAAACCTATGCTGCAGTGATGTAACACCTCTCTGAGAGTCCCTCCAATGGGAGGTTGTGAGTTAGCCTGCAGGCTGACACATACAGTGCCAAAAGAGTAGCCTTCACACCTCCTCTAGTGTAAAAGTGGCAAGGAAAGGTGTTTGCACTGTAAAAGTGGCAAGGGAAGGAGTCTGCACAATCTGTTGGACTCAAAGTAACTCCCCAACCCACAGATCAGGATATTTACCTGCTCCAAAAAGCCATGCACTAACTGTGACCATGGCAACCAGATCAAGGCCCCACCTCAGGCCTATTCCAAATGTTAACTTCATAGGTGATATGGTCAGCTTTTATAAAGCCAAAACTGCCTCTCCAAGGTTATGTCACCTTTGGATGAGCAAAATAAAATCTGAAAAGAGCTGCTCCATCTCAGCCTGCAGGGGTTCCACAGATCCCCTGGTACGCAGGTTGCACGTTCTTTGTCCAAAGGAATCATGTCAGAACTCTGATCCCCTGGGACATTCCGTCTCTTACGGAACCAGACAAACCTCTCACTAGAGAAAAGGTATGAGACTCAGCGGAGTCGTAGCCAGAACCCAATTCCAACCTGGACATTGCCGCCCTCTGCTCCAAACCTCAGTAGCCACTGAGCCAAAGACAGCAGGGAAAACAGGTTATTGTACCACTCCTTACACTGGTACAGTGAACAATGCATATGAGAGGTGGAAGAGGTCTCTAGGAACTTCTCTCCCTGGAGCTACAGTGCTTGGACCATGCACACTCCAGACAACATGAACACCTTGAGTGCAGAAAGGTGCACATGAGCGTAGGACATTTCCCCCCCTCCAACACATTCCCCACCAGACATTTTCCCCTCTGGACATTTACCTACTGTATACAATAAGAGCAAAAGTTTGTTTGTTTCTCAGAGTCATGCATGATTTATTGTATTTTTACTGAACAATAAAAACTGATAAAAACAAAACTGCTAAGGATTAAAATATTCATGTGGGATATTTAGGGTCAAATACAATAGAAAAGTGTCATTAATACTAGTTTATTTTTTGCATTAAGGATTATATATTTAGGGTTGAATACCATAACCAACAGCCCTCAAAGTCTGTTCTACAGTCTTCTGACCATCTCGTCGAGCTACGCATTCTCAAAGAGCTGTTCCTGAAGTTGTCTTGTGGACCGTTTGGCACATTTTTTGGGAGGCTGACCACGTTCCTCCTGAAGCAAGGCAAAGGACACCAAAGAACAGTCTTTCCTTAATGCATCAATGTGTCCACAAAGATGGATGCTTGTGGCCAACCAAGAGACAGAACGCATTATTCTAGCTCTCACACATTTGTGTGGTCCCCTCCTGCCAGGGTAACATCGTACACATTCCAAATCTGTGGAGGAAAAAGAGGTGGATGGCACCAGATTTGTACTGATAGAACATTGGAAGATGGTTTTACATGACGAATGCTTCCAGATACATAAACTGAATCAAAGTAATCAACTAGTTCTTCTAGCCCTTCAAGAGTTGTATTTTTCAGAAATGTTATGCCCTCCTCAACATCAGTCAAGGGTAGAAATGCTAGACCATCGAGCATATTAACAAAGTGTTTGATTTCCTCCTGGTTTTTATATCTATGCACAAGACCAAGATCTTGAACTTTCCGCCAAGTGCTCTGGGTAAGATGGTAGAAGCAGCCCTGCATTCTGACATGGTGACCGAGGACTGCTTGAACAGCATTCATGGCAGATTTCTCGAAGTCGGTGATTACATCAGTTGGATCAGGAGTAAATCCCAGTTCCTCACATCTGTCTACTATTACCATGATAACAACTTCATAGCTTCACTGTTGTTTGTTGGGTAGCAAAGCATAAACAGCTGAAACTGAAGAACTACCAAGTGGCACACAAATAACATACAGCTGCATGAATATATTTGGGGCTAAAGAAAAGTTACCATCCATGTACAGTGTATCAGATATAGGTAAGTGTTGCTGAACATTATCCACTGCAAAAACATGTATCCTGTTTGAAGACTGTGGTCCACTGTCATGTATCAGAAAGGGCTGTGGGTGCTCGCCACCTGTTGTTGACCATTCATCAGGCACATGAAATTTTCCCAGTGATACTGGTTCCTTTGGTAGTGAACCCTACTTCCGACGTCGGTTATTTCTTTTGATAGACTCTTCTCTTCCTAGATGTATTCTCACATGTTCTTGAGTTTCTTGAATGGCTGTGGTAAGTATAGAAGTTGTACTCTCTCGTGATGTTTTTGCTTTTTGACGAATACTTCATCGCACCTTCTCTGCTTCAACACCAAAACAATCAACTTCATGGCTATGGGGCACAGTTACTTTCACATCAGCCAGGGTTAAGCTTGTAGTTAATGCACCCTTACATGGTTTGGCTTTTCGTTGTGTACACTCCCATCGAATACGTGTCTTTTTTGTCTCTTTTTTTTTTTTGTGCACATGTAACCTTCGTAACAAATCTTGTCTCCACCCCTACTTGTTTTGATTACTTCCATGTCGTGTGCAGGCTGTACCGAGATTTGGTGTCAACCAACTTGGCCCTGGGTGCCACTGTCCAAGTACACTGTGATAACAAGACTATCAACAGAACTGGCGGAACTAGCATCCCAACTACTAAAACTATCATTGGGGTAATTAAGTAACTTGCTGTATACTAGGGGGAAAATGTCCATATGGGAAAATATGGGGGGGGATGTCTGATGGGAATATGTCTGGGGGGGGGTGATATGACCAGGACCCGCGCACATTCCCTCCTACAGCCTTCCAAAGTAGACCAAGAATGTGATCATCCTCACCACCTGAATAAACCCAGTCCACAAGACTGGGCCCAGAAAGAGCAAGCAGGCTGCAAAACCGCCTTTGTGTGACCCTGAAGAGCCACAGGAAAGGGGCCATCCCATGCATCGTCCTTCCTGTGATCCCCTGGAAAAACTAAAGCAACACATTTCTTGCAAGAAGCCCTAAAACAGAAATTCCCCCTGCAGAAAGCACAAAAAAGAGTGAGGGTCAGTTGGTGTGGATGACATGAACTGCGCACATCAGTAGCCACATCTGCAACAACAATATTCATGTTTCATCCCCATCTGGATAAAAACCACGAAACAAAGTAACAAAAAATACATTCCAAATGCAATAGAATGCCAAAGAGCAAATACTCATCTACACAATCCAAGTTCTCAACCACCAGTCAGGACAGAAAAGCACAGCATGTCTGTTCTCTACCATAGCAAAAAGAAAAGCGAGTGGAACAGTGTGTTAGGGATATTCCTCCACTCACTTCCCATCTCCACCCATTAACGACCTGGTTAGCTACTTTAGTTACCAAGTTTCCAACTACCAATTTCCAGCTACACCCCTGCATAAAAAGCAATGGTTTGTATTCCTGTAAGAACAAAAACAATGAAAGAGCAATAAGTAAATATGTACTCATCAAAGTTCTCAACCAAGTAGGGACACTCAAGCACATCACATCTATACAGTATTATGGCTGAAAGAAATGTGAACTCCACCAATTACGTACTCTATTTTCTGGCATCAAAAACAATCCAGCCTTTGAGGTGCACCCTTTTTGACTAGCAAAATTTGGGGGGGGGAGCGGGGGAATATAAAAGAAAAAAGTAAGCTTTCACAATTTTCTCCTACCTTTACCAAGACATTCTGCAGGTGACTTCGTGACAAGTAGATTCTGTAAACCTCATACAGTATGTAGAAATGGTAAGTTTACACCCAAAGTTTACTCAGCATACAAATAGGTACTCCAAGTATGACTACACTTACACTGTAATATAGCAAAATTTTTTTTAAAGTAATTTGCATTTTTCCTGATACCTGTATACATAATGACATTTTTATAATAAAATAAAGTTTTATCTATCCTTACCCCGTAATTAAATAGATATTAGTTTCACTTATCCGGCAGCTAAAATTTTGAAATTCACGGGTCGCACTAGTTTGTTTTGGGGTAGGTGACTTCCCCCCCCCACACTTTTAGGGAAGAGAGAGAAACAACTAGCAAAGTGCTTCAATCTGTTTATGCCCTTGTGTCCATGTGAGGGGAGGAGGGAGGGGTCCGATTATATAATTATTTGGGTAAGTATACATAAAACTTTACTTTAATATAAAAATGTAATTTTTATGTAAGTAATTTACCCAGTGATTACACAGCTAATTCCCACACTGAGTATAGAAAAAATGCAAACATTAATAATATGTTTTTTGTTCCCTTACCTGATAAGAGAGCTGCTGCAGGTGGTTACTGCCTCTGGTTAGCGATCATCTTATCTTGTGGAGGCGAGGCGGTGCAGTCTGAGGCGCCTACTACATCAGTGGGTATTTGCAGCAATGGAGTAAATCTGATGACTAGCAAAGAATATAATTTGTCCCAGCCCAGGGTGCAGTACCATAAAAAAAAAAACAACCAGAACAAGAAAACTATCACCTATACCACCAAAACAGTTAAAAACATCACTACTCAACCATTTAAAAAGGAACTGGAGGGTGCTCCAAGCACAAAGTACTCCCAGGCTCCCCTAAGACTCAGCACCCTATACAAGGCAAAGAGATAAAAGGCCCAAGGTACTGCAGCCATCATAAACCGTTTCAACAACAAGCAGATAATGGGAGGCAAATACCGACTTACATTTCCAAGAAGTCAACTGAAATATCGTTGAGAGTGACATTCTTTTTAAATGCCAACGAGGTGGCAACTGCCCTTATCTGATGGGCCTTTACTTTACAAGCAAAGAAGAACTTACCCAATTACAGAATGGGCCTCTGATATGAGGTCCCTGAGGAAGAATGCCAGGGCATTCTTAGACAGAGGTCATGAGGGATCTTTAACCAAATGCTAAAGACTGTTCAGAGCTCAAAGAATATCTTTCATTTTATGTAGGTAAAAGTTAAGAGCTCTCACTGGACAAAGAGACATCTCCTCTGCATCTGGACCCAATAAATCAGTTAAACTTTTAATCACAAAAGAACGGTTCCAGGGTTTCGACAGTGTTTTGTTCTTTGTTAAAAATCCCAAGGGAAAGGAACACACTGCATTTCCTTGAGAAAAACCCACTCTCTTGTCTAAGGCATGAATTCACTACTTCTTTTCACAGTTGCCAAAGCAACTAAGAAAAGGGTCTTTCTTGTTAGATCTCTTAAGGAGATAGACTGCATGGGTTCGAAGCGAGACCCAGATAGCCATCTGAGTATAATATCAAGATTCCAAGAAACCAAGGGAGTTGTCTTTTGCTTAGTTGTACCAAAAGACCTAATCAGGTCTGACAAATGTTGGAAGATAAGTCCGTTCCTCCGTGTTGGAAAACTGAATTTAGCATTGCTCTATAGCCTTTTATAGTGGAAGTGGAAAGACTTCTGTTTTCAGATAGAGCAGAAAATATGCTGTCTCTGCTATCAAGGCTTGAGTAGAGGAGACATTTTGTCTCCAACACCATGACCTAAAGATAGCCAAAGTGGGAGGTAAACTCTGATTGAAGAGAGTCCACTGCATTTGGCAATAGACTCTGCGGCTTGCTTTGAAAAACCTTTCTTTCAAAGTAATCCCCTGACAGTTTGTAGCCTGTCAGGGCCAGAGCAGAAAGGTTTTGATGAAACTGCCTGAAGTATGGTTGTCTGAGTAGCTGTTGTTTTTGAGACAACAGCCTAGGATAATCTCACAGGAGTTTGAGCCTTCTTGGCCTCCTGAAGGCACTGTGGGGAAAGCCTCCGGAACTTTGCGTGCGTTGGGGGGTCCCTTGTCTTGATGTGATGATATATCCTGTGTTTGGCAGGGGCCCCAGGCACCTGACGAAGCTCGGGTTTGAACACTTCCGGGAATTCCTTCAGGAGGGAGCCGTACTGGTGGGCAGCAACAGAACAGATTGTGGGCTCCCTGGGGGCCGGTGACAAGGGCAGGGACTGGCAGGACTCGGTGTCCAGCAGGCACTTGAGGCCGACGTCAACTGCCTGTCCAAAGTGGGCAAGGAAGTTCGCACCCAGGAGCGGGGTCCTAATGTCCGCGACGAAGTTCCACCTGTACCTCCAGCCAAGGATGGAGAACGACAGGAGCCTGGTGCTGTAGGAGAGGATGGGGGACCAGTTGGCGGCCATCAGGGAGGCAGCCAGTTCCGGCAGGCGTCTGCGGTCCTCTCTGGAAGGCGGGAACACTGACCGCATGGCCCCAGTGTCGATCAGCATCATCCTGCTGGAGATAGTGTCGCGGATGTAGAAGCCTATTGGTGGGGGGCCCTTGGGTGTTTCGGATGCTGCTGCCATGGCAGCCTGTGAGGGTGGCCGCCGCCTCCCCCGTTTTTTGGAGGGGAGAAAAGGCAGGGGGCTTCGCAATTTCGGGCAGCTTTACCGAACCTCTGGTGGTAATAGCAATACCCCGGCCTTTCCTTCTGCTGGTGGGGTGGCCTCCTCTTGTCGACAACGTTGATGCCCTCTGTGGTGGGTCCTTCGGCTGGAGGCAGTTGATGGGGTGTGCAGGCGTGGATGCCCGCTTCACGGCCCTCGTGGAGTCCGTCAGCTACTGTGCCACCCTGATCAGGTCCTCGACCAGCAGGGTGTACAGTTCTGTGATCTGCCCATGGACCTCTGGGAGTAGCTGCCGCAGGAGGGTCTCCCTCAACAGGCTGATCTCTTTGCGCCTGCTGCTGCTGTCAGTCTCGGGGAGGAGGAGGTGGTCCTGGAAGGCCTGCCACTTCTCCAAGAGGTTTGTGTCCTGCCGGGGGTTGATGGCAAGGTCGAGGGTGTGGGCGGCTCTCTTGGAGACCGGCAGGGAGCAGGTCTCAACGAGAGTGGCCTTTAACTCCTAGAAGGTGGCAGGGCTCATCGTTGTTGTCACCCACGGGGCGACCTTCTTGTATATCACCTCCAGTAGGGCATTGATGGCGATGTCCACCTTCAACACCTCGTCAGTCAGGCCTGCCACCCTAAATTGCCCCTCGACACTGTAGAGCCACGACGCTGAGTTCTGATGGGTGAATGGCGGCAGCTTTATGCTGAGGGCCGCCCTTGGTTGGTCCATCAGGAGGGGCATCGCGCGGGGAGCGGGCACCAGCGTGGAGGAGGTAATTAAGGGAGGTTTCTCCCTGAAGGGGATTGCATATCCTTCTCTTAATACTTTCAGCACCCACGGTTCCACATTTTCCTCATTCCATACTGTCCAGAAATGGGAAAGTTTTGCTCCCACTGGAACACGGAGGACAGGAGTCTCATTTTCTAAGATTAGACTTGTTAAAGGGTTTCCTAGATGGCCTGGAGGTTTGGAGGTTGGTTCTAGGTCGGGACTGGAGACGGCCTCTACCACCTCGAAAGGGTTGTTGCTGCAGGGGCAACGACATCCTAGGAGTTGCACTTAAAGTGGCTCTTGCAGGGAACTTAGTTCTTTTGGTGGACTGAGTGATGAGGTCTTGAGTCGATTTCTTCTGTAAATCCACTGAAATCGGATCCAGAGTGTCCTGCGGGAACAGACTGTCCTTGTCTAGGGGTGCAAACAGAAGTGAAGAACGTTCTGATGGAGTGACTCCTTTTGCCGTATACGCGCACCACAAATCTTGCTTCTTGAGGACTCCCGCTGTGAAGATAGTTGCTAGTTCTACTGCTCCATCTCTTACAGCTCTATCCGCGCACCCCAGAACTCCCGGCCAGTCCGAAGCGAAGTTCTCTTGCAGGGACACACAGTCTTCTATCTTCTTAGCTAGAGCTCCCACCGTCCAATCTAGAAAACTAAAGATCTCAGAGACTTTGAATATATCTTTGAGAAGATGGTCCAACTCCGAGGTTGTGAATAGAATTCTGGCCAAAGCGAAAGCTGAATGACAAGAAGCATCTATGATACTGGAAAAGTCCCCCTGAGAGGAGGCAGAAACTCCCAAGGACGGAGCTTCTCCAGTTCCATAAGACAGGTACTTCTGCCTTATTAAGAGAGAGGGAAGTGCACAAAAAACCACCTTCCTGACTTTCCTCTTCTCTGCTAGCCAGGCATCCTTGCAGCCGCAAGCTTTCTTCGACGACGAAGACAACACCATAAGCGGGAGTCTGGGGGTACCTGGTGGCTGTCGCATCAGGTAGGCTGAACCCGGCGATAATGAGACGACTGGGGAGAAGAACGACTGGTAGCAGACCAGGAAAAACCTGAGTAGCGCCAAGTAATGAGAGGTAGGTTGTTCCTCTTCTGCAGGTTCCTCGGCGGACAAAGCGGATGATCCTGGGGGTTCCACGGTGTCCTGTACAGCCGGAGTTGGCTTTTCAAGAAGGCTCAACACTTTGTCAAGCCGAAGTTGAAGCGGCGCCAAAGAAGGGTCTTGAGAAGCCGACAGAAATTCTTCTTGCGGGGTCACGAAGAGATTAGAAGTGGGGTGGAAGGGAGAGGCGCCCCCATCGACTGGGCGCACGGATGATAGGCACCCACCCGCTGTTGAAGCAGACACTGGCTCCTTGGAAGCGACTGCATTGTCCGCGGACACTTGGCGCGCCAAGGATGGGCGCTCTGTGATCTGACGTTCCCGTTCCGAGCGGTCAAACATGGGTTCTTCTGAATTGGAATCTGGGTGCTCCCGAACAGGTAAGGCGAGAGCTGTGCGCTCATGTGATGGGTGCTTGGAAGAAGATGGGCGCTCAGACCTTGGGTGCTCTGAAGGCGAAAGCTCGGATGCTGAACGATCTGTGAGTTGGCGCTTATGCACATTACTGCCGTGCACTGGGCGTGTTTTCGCACGTGAAAGGGAGCGAGAATCTCTTGTTGGCGAATCCCAAAAACTACAAGAAGGGAGAGGGCTATGTTCTCTCTCTACTGCTCGCTTAGAAGAAGGGGGGGGGGGTCTGAATCCATTGAAGCGCCTGGCCTTTTCAGTGGCCTAGATACATGTGCAAAACGGTCACTGCGTTTCTTAGATGTGGGAGAGTCTGAATCACTTGAAGAAAGGGTATGGGCATCCATTCTAATACCTTTCTAACGGTATTCTTCCGCAGCCTGGGATAAGCGGACAACAGGCTTGGATGAGGTGACGAATGCTTGTGGGCAAACCCCACTGACCTCCCTTGGACTGCCAGTTTGCTTCCTCCCATGTTTGCAAGGGGAGTTTAGCAGGGACCTTGGTCTAGGAGCATCAGTGGGACGAACAGCCGCCCCCTCCACTGACACTTCACTTGACACAACACTATTAAATTTGTCCATTAGGACCTTCAAAGAGTTCCCAATTTAGGAAACAGTATTCACAAGTAAATTAAATTTTTTATCTACCCGTGCTTCTAAGCTGGCAATGGCACTGGGTTCAGCAGAATGAGAGCTAGGTATAGGAGTGACAGGAAAAGCTGGAGGACTGGAAATGGGAGAAAAAGCTGTAACAGGCGTCGAAGGGATAGGCAAAACATCAATATCATTCCTTGAAGAATGACCTACACTAGCAGAATCCTTTGCTTTGGCCCTAGCTGTAGCTTTTCTAATTCGGTCACGTTTCAACTTGTCTAAGTGTGACTGTAACGTCTTCCACTTACTCTTTTCCCAGTCTTTACATTTGTCACAATTCAAATCAGAACAAATTTGTTCCCTACAAGTACAACAAATGGTATGTGCGTCATATTTTGCTGACATAAGTCTAGTTTTGCAGCCTTTGCTGCAGTACCTAATACTGGATAAACTAGAGTCCGACATAATGGTAAAAAATTCTAAATGAATAAGTCACAATTGAAGTATCCAAAATTCTAGCTATGCTAGATTGCTGAGCTACCAAAAATCAAAGAGTACTTCACCAAAGGTATCTACGACCATCTGGTGAAAGCGAAAACAAGAGCTGCTAATAACTGTTGTTCAGTCATTAACCGGCAGAAACGAATTGAGCTCCTTAGCTAAGTTGTACCTATTCTTCCCCGTTAGTGGGTGGGGCAGCATACTTACACCCAAAACAAATGAACGCTACAGCGAATTTCGAATTTTGAGCTGCTGCATAAAGTAGAAACTATAGCTATGTAATTATTTGGTAAGTTACTTATATAAAATCTAAATGCAGCTAACTCTCTGTCACTCATCAAATACTTCCATTCTGCCTAACTAAATGCCTTACATATGCAGTCACTGTCCCTGTCCCTTTCATTACCATTCACAACTTGCTTCAAGCATTTTTGCCTCTGGGCTATAATTAGGGTATGCCAACTCCACATCCTTAACAACTTCTTCTTTCAACCTCTCACATGCTTCTATCATTCTTTGATCTCACCTTAGTACAATAATCTTTCTTCTTCCAGTTCACTCCATTAATTGCTTAGCAATTCTAGAGCAATCCTCCACAAATTTCCTCCTAAACTCCATGAAATCCAAAAACCACAGAACTAATGAAGTCTTAGGCCTGGGAAATTCCCTTACTTTACTTACAAACTTACTTTACTTACAAACTTCTCGATCTTTCTCACCCCTGAACCACTTATTACACGACCCAAGAACTCTGCTTCATTCTTGCACCATTCACACTTAACCAGTTTTACCTTAACACCTACTTCCTCAAGCTTTTGTAACATTGTGCTCAGTATGTCCACAAGCTCTTCAACAATCTTCTCTTCAATGATTGAACACAATCACTCACTCTTTTAGAAACTGACTCAACACCAATCATAGCATGTTGGAAAGCTGCAGGGGCATTAGCTACGCCAAAACTCAGATTCTTACACTGATAATGCTTACAGCTTGTTGAAACAACTGTCACAGGTTGACTTCCCTCACCAGATCCAACTTACTGAATACGGTTAGTTAGAGTAGGTGGGGGTCCAGGAGGGAAAAGCACACCCAAGTAAGTAAGGATGTAGCCCTAAGTTAGATAGGGAGTCCAGGCATAAGTAAGGGCCCAGCCTTCTAGGTTGGGTGGGTGGGTGGGGTTCCATTGGGGCAAAATTCCCCGAACCCCCAGGTAGGTAAAGGCAAGTCCCTCCAGGTTAGGTAAGGTGGGAGAGTCCAGGGGAACAGACACCAGACATGAGTGGGTAGGGACAAGGCTCCAAGGTTAGATAAAGGGTCTATGCATAGGCAAGGGCTGGCAGCCCCTCCCCCAACCTAGGTTGTGTAAGGTTGAACTGGTTACTGGATTCTACTTGTTTTGTGTTTTCCTTCACCTAAAAACTCTGCTCTGGATATAAATTAGTACTTAGGCTATTTTCTAATGACTCCAAGTATAGGCAAGTAGGTAAAAATACTCAGCAAAAATGATGCTAACCGTAAATTTGCGCAACACTTGAGCAAATTTCTGAGTAATTCTAAGTACTAGCTCCACGCCTGTTTTTACCTTGGAAACTGGTTTTTTCTACACTTTCAAGGCTTCTGATACTGGCAGTGAGTTTGTTTGTTGTTGGCCAACCGTTATTTGCCCCCTAATTCTAATTAACAGTAAGGGGGACTGTGGGAATTCGGGGTTTTGGGTGGGGGAGAACACAGAAATAGAGTGGACATGTTTACATTGAGGAGGTGCCCTCTGGAGGGAAAAACGAGAAGGAGCCATTTGCCAACAGGAGGGAGTTAAATGCATTTTGCCGTGTTTAGTACTGGCATCTGGAAGATGGAATGTCCCTTTGCCGTGTTTAGTACTGGCCGGGGGGGGGTTTACCCATACGTTAACAAGTTGTTGCACTTGCCAGACGGGATATGAACCGTTCCAAACAGACGTACCTGTGCTTTATCTTGGAAGATCGCATATGGAAACCCATTGTTGAATGGACTTCAGGGGTTAATTACAAGTTAATTACATTCGCGCGACAAAAATTGAAGATAAATCCATAATTAGCAACCAAACAAATGTAAAAAAAGGTCAAGTTAGAAGAAAATCGCCGGCGTGGAGCTACTACTTAGATCTACCAATTTCTCTACTAAACAAGTTGAGACTCAAGGTAAAACTTTACTTTAGTTGCACGGCCTGATTCCCGCCAGTTGCAGAGTGGGACAGGTTACTGCCTTTTTGGGAGGGTCCAGGGGGGCAAAGCCCCCTGGGCAGGTTAGGGCACATTGCCCTAAGTTAGGTTAGGTAGGTAAGATCTGGTTAGGTCAGGACTTGGCATTATAGGAAAGGCTACGTCTATTATGTATGAGAAACCTGTCCCAGCCGACGACTGGAGGGAATCAGGCCGCGCAACTAGAGTGAAGTTTTACTTGACTCAAGATCACATCATAATAAATCCAACATTGAATAATGGTTTTCAAGTAACAACAGTAGACTATAAATATGCCAAAGCAATAGGTCTAGGCTACTGTACATAACTAGGTAGATCTAAGCCAGCTGTCCGCGGTGAGCTAGGCTATGGCAGTTGACATTTTTCTATAGAACTTTACCTATTGAACAAGAATTTAAAGTAATATTTTGTCAATCGGCTGTAATTAAGCTGTAAATTATCTTAGAACTGGTGTGGTAAAACTCTTTCAAGAATAGCTAACAGTAAGGGAGACCAGTTGGGAATTTGGGTTTTTTGGCGGGGTAAATAACTTGGGAAAAGGTTTCGGTACAATTATGGTTGTATTTCCTGTTATATATGTCATTTGGAACACGAAAAACAGGTGTAAAAAGAAGGGCGAATAAATGGTTGGTGGGAGCCGTTCTAAAGGCACTTTTCATTCATTACTAGTACTACTGATTCTAAGCCTTAACACACATGCACTAGCTTTTGGTTTACCAATCACCAGCTGCTGGTTTTCTGCGCTTAGCGAGAACTGCGAGAGACTGGCAACTGACGTTTTCCTATGTTATTTTACTTGCCGAACAAGAATTTACAGTAATTTCCTCTTGCCAGAACATACGAGCTTGCAGTAATCTTTAAAAATGCAGCGCCGTTCTGCTACAGCGACCTATAGAGGCCACCCAAGTTGAAAGCGGAAACGGCAATGTTTTGTTTCCCATTTACGAAAGCTTCGAATAGTGTGCAGCGGAGCTAGACTATGGCAATTGATGTTTTTCTATGTTATTTTACTTGCTTTACAAGAGTTTAAGGTAATATTTTGCCGGTCGGCTGCTACTAAACTGCAATTTAACCTTGAGCTGTGTGCGACCCACTGGCGGTTCTCTCTGCCCACTGGTACAGACGTGCAGTTTTCAAGGGTAAATTACATTTTAGTTACAGCCGACCGACAAAATATTTTAAATTCTTGTTCAGCAGGAAAACGTCAATTGCCATAGGCTAGCTCACCGCAGACAGGCGGCTTAGAATTACCCATAACTATTTTAGCTAGTAGCCTAAGGTATTTTATTGTATCTCTCAGAATACATTTGTAAATCTTTTGATATGAAATTTATTTAAAAAACCTGGTAGATCTAAGTAGTAGCTCTGCGGTGGCAATTTCCTTCTAACTTGACTTTTTCTACAGTTTTCTGATTACTAACTGTGGATTTATCTTCAATTTTTGTCGCACAAATGTAATTAACCTGTTAATTACGTCCAACAAGGGGTTTCCATACGTGATCTTCACAAGACAGAGCACAGGTGCGTCTGTTTGGAACAGTTCATATCCCATCCAGCAAGTGCAATAACTTGTTAATGTATGGGTAACCTGCCCCCGGGGCCCATACTAAACATGGCAAAGGGGCATTCCACCCCCTAGAAGCCAGTACTAAACATGGCAAAATGCATTTAACTCCCTCCTGTTGGTGAATGGCTCTTTCTCGTTTTTCCCCTGCAGAGGGCACCACCTCAACGTAAACAGGTCTGCTCCATTTCTGAGTGTGTAGCCCTTCGTTGGGCGAGTCGGTAGAGCATCGGACTGTCACTCGATGGGCCGGAGTTCAATTTCCCCGGGCCGGCTGATGAAGAGTTAAGAGGAATTTATTTCTTGTGATAGAAAATCATTTCTCGCTATAATGTGGTTCGGATTCCACAATAAGCTGTAGGTCCCGTTGCTAAGTAACCAATTGGTTCTTGGCCACGTAAAATGTCTAATCCTTCGGGCCAGCCCTAGGAGAGCTGTCAATCAGCTCGGTGGTCTGGTAAAACTAAGGTATACTTACTTATCCATTTCTGTGTTCTCCCCGACCCAAAACCCAGGATTCCCGCAGTCCCCTTTTACTGCTGAGTAAAATAACAGTCGGCTGACAACATACATTCTCACCGCCGTATCAGAAGCCCTAAGTGTAGAAAACACGTTTCCAAGGTTAAAACAGGCGCAGAGGTACCATTTAGCTCTACCAACTTTAATATTATGCATAATTACCATGAACTTTACTGCTGATCCCTTTACCGAACAAACAGTCTGTTTAACAAACTCAGCTAGGCCTACTCGCAATGCATGCCAGCATAGCCTACTTTTTTGGACTGAAGACTAGGCTACAAGCAGCATGCAGGCACTGCACTGCAACAGACCTAATACCAAAACCCAGGACTGAGCTCTTGACAATTTGTTACCCTGTTAACAAAAGGCTGGTGCAGTAAGGGCAGGACTGGAATGGATTCTCAAGGGCGGGAATAGCCTCGTCTTTCGCATGCAAAGTAATACCTACCTACCCTATTTCATGTAACTTATGAACAATTGTATCATCTTAGTCGGCGGAAAACAGAGTCCCACATTTTCTCTAAATCACCATCACACCGGTAATGTGGTATTAAACGCCATTATCATAAATTTTTAATAACTAACCTTTAAAATTAGGCTTGTATTAAGGATATAACGGGACCGAAGCAATCGGCGATTGGTTGAATTGGCGCGTGAATGCGGCAGCGTCACTGCGCAAATACGAGTCAGTCAGTGTTGCCAATTTAGCATTTTTAATGCTAGATTTTGATTTTGTAAATGGTTTGGCATTAAAATTTTGTATTAGCATCTAGCATTAAAAACAGCATCATAAAAAAATATTTTACCTTTATTTTGGCATTTTTAATAAGATTTTATTCTTTTGAAAATAATTTATAAACATCAATAAATTCTGGCATATATTTTATCGCACTATTTGAAAGAAATTGTTTATCAATCTTTACCAATGAAAGTCATTTTAACATTTGTTGAGGGTGTTAAGGTGTTTCAAATTTGAGTGATGTATTGAACATGTTCACATTTTATTTCGGGTTAGTTTATTGTGATTCAACCGTTGCATAGCTAGTTGCTATCGGCGCCAGTGTGACGGCAGTAGACTTACCATTTTGGAGAATTTTACAGTTACTAACAGCAAAGTTGACGAAGCCCCCTGAATCGTTCTTATCACTTTTGTCAACTTCTATAATCAGATTCTAACCAAAATTAATCAGATTTGATAATCCATTTTGCAAAACAAAAAGTGTATCTTTCATTTTAATCATGAGTAAGGCTATCTAAGAAAAAACATATTCTCAAAAAGGTAAAATGGTTGAAAGTTCCTGCTTTGAGTTAAAGTTTTTTGCCAACTGAGAATAAAGCTCACTGAAGTTTTGTAAAAAATGTGACATTTTAGCAAGATTCCCTGTTAACAAGCCATTAAAAACAAAACATAAAATTTCAAACCCATTTCAAAGCGGATGTCTTGAAAATTTCGTTGATGAGAAAAATTAAAACAATCTTCAAATTTGATATGTTTATTTTTCTCATTCATCATTCAACTCATGTGATCATTTGGACATGTGCAAAAATTCTATAACTGACAGTGAAACAGTGAATAAAGTCAAAATGCATTGTACTAAGTGTGCAAATATTGGCAAAAATGTGATTGCTCCTTATTTCAATGTAAGATTTGATTTTGATCAACAATTAGAAAATAGTTTTACTATTGATGAACGAATGATATTACTGTTAAAAAGTTATTAGGTATCATTGTCATTTACTATAGTGAAAAACATAGAAAGATAGTAACACATATCTTAACATGGTAATTTAGAAAAATGTGATGCAGATGCCATTGTGAATGCGGCTGATTGCTGGTTCAATTGACAAAAAAATATGGACAAAAATCTTCTAGCTATTTTACTGACAATGCCAGTGTAATGGTAGGAATAAACAATGGTGTTTTCAATGAACTATTGAAAGAAGAAGTTTACCTGGATTACTTTTATTTAGATGTGTCTGCCACTCAATTCAACTAGCAGTGTCCCATGCTTGTGCTGAATTTTCTACCAAGAAACCTAGAGTTTGTAAAAGTGAAACCAAAAATGGTTTTCATAGTTCATTGAAAACAAATTTCTTACAGTTTATACCATACCATTAATGAAAAGGAACCATTAAAAATCTTAAGATTTTGTCCATGTCCAGGTTTTTGTCAATTGAACCAGCAATCAGCCGAATATTAAGCCAGTGGATTGAATTGCAGACTCATTTCCAATTAGCAAGTGTTAATGAAAGGTGTTACACTGCTGATCTTTTATCAAATGTAAATGACCAATGATGAGCTTTTCATTCTTTTTAACAGTTCTAAAACATGTTCACCAATAGAACAAACTATTTGAATCAAATACTGTTGATAAAACAAAGTTACTTTCTGACCTATCACAGCTAATCAAATTATTGCCAATATGTTAGTATTACCAACAAGTAATTAACCCTTTTGATCCTATTCTAACATTGAAGAATTTCTTGATCCAAATGATCACAGCTGGGATATAGATGTGAAAAAGATATCAAATTAAAGATTAGCAAAAAAAATTCAAGCTCATCAAGAAATAGACATCCGCTTTTAAAAGGGAAACTAGAAAATTTTTGGTTTGTTTTTATAAGAGTTACAATAGTTGTTGCCAGGGAAAACATCAGTATTTTACAAAATATCAATTTATTCTCAGTTGAAAAAACGTTAACTCATATTAAGAATCCCATCATTCAACCCTTATTGGAATTTTTTTTAGATGATGAAGTTTAGTCATCATGATTAAGATGAAAGATATTTGCAAACATCCATTATCAAATGGACTAATATAACAACAACTGAAGAATTTTGGTCAAAGGTGATATGATTATAGAGATGCTTCGGTCGTCAACTCCATTTAAGGATCTTGCAAATTTGCTATTAGTCTGTTAATTCTGCCTAATTCAAATGCAGAAGATTGAACTAGCTTATTCAACAGCATGAATATAATCAAGAATAAACTAAGAAATAAAATGCTGCTGCCTATGTTCTCCATCTATTCTTACTATTAAACACCTTAAAAGGCACAACAAATGTTAAAGACTTTGAATTGCCAAATGCAGTGATAAACAGAATTGGGACTATGGAAGATATATGGCACTAAAAAGCCTAGAAGAAGTGTCTGTATTTTTCAAATTATGATGAAATCTTGTTCGAGATGTAATTCAAAAGTAAAGGTAAAATATTTTTTTTTGGCTTTTTTTGGTAGATGCTAAACAATTTTAATTAAAGCATTTATTTGATCAAAATCTAGCATTTTTATGAAATTTGGCACCACTGGATTATACGGCGAGAGAGTTGCGCAAACCTTTCGTACTTAGCAAAAGACGCTTGGACTACAATACTTATTAAATTATTTTTCCCCATTTGATGGGATTCAGTCTGTTTATAACATTACTGGTACTACTTCAGGCAACACCTGGCAGTATAATAAAACGGATGATTTTTTCGGCAGCCTATCTTGTGATATCACACCACCATTAAGTATTTTTGCATAGTCATTTATTCAATTTCAATAAAGATGTTTTCCTCAAGCTCCAAGGGCTATAAAATTATATGAAGGAATTTCATACACAAAAAAGCAGTCAATGTGTATACAACTCAGTAATATTTGTAAAATGTCCATTTTGTAAAAGAAAAAAAAATAAAATCTGAAGAACAAGTTAGGATTATTGTCAGCTATATGTAGATTTTTACGAGGAAAAGGGTTTATAGCTTACATGACATGGGCCTAGTCTTTGCTAAAATAGCTACAACTAATTGAAGATGAATACCGAGCTGTCCGTGAGGCATGTCACTCGGGTAGGATCGTGTTTCAAACAGTAGGCTATGTATTCAAACACTAAACATCTCGGATACACTGTAAATTTATCAGTGGGAGCATTGGGCTCATATATTTCCCAGCTTTCCTTAAATCCGGAAAAAAAAACTAGCCTACATACTAAAGGCCCAGTTTATGCTGAGCGTAATCATTTTATAAAATGGTAATTAAAGGAATAATTATTTCCCAGGAAATGTAGTACAGTAAGCCTCCAATAATAGTAAAATTTAATCGTGTTTCATGAATTGTGGAGGCCGTCGTCTGAGCCTGCTTTCGTTACTGCAGCTCTCAACGAACGGTCCTTTGTGATTGTTGGGAAACTACCGGTGACTTCATAGTGACTGAGACCAAGCTGATATAGGATTATAATTTCCACACACGAAGCGTGTTTGCTGTTTGTGCCATGGGGATAAGGAAAAGGCAGTTCTTGGGTAAGGCATGCGTCTCACAACGTTTGATCCTATAAAAATATCTGTCTTGATGGAGAGTAAAGTGAGCCTACAAAAAGTGAGTTGAATTGATGATGCGCGTATTGATGATTAAAGAATGCTAAAGAATCATTTTAAATATGAATAGGAATCTTTAAAACAAAATTGTGGTAGATACTTGATCATATTTTAGTAAAGGTGGGTCAAGTGAAAGTTGGGGGTCATCTGATAGGTATGTGTAATTGTGAAAAAATAAATCAGCATACAAAACAAAATCTTAATAGGAAATGATTGATGAGGTTGTCAAGAAAAGTGAAAAAATATAAACAAGTAAAAAATGCGCAGAGGTTTCTGTCGAGAATTTTCTCGACAGCAGCTCAGTGAATTTGGCTCGTACCCGATGTTCTGGGCTTGATACAAAATCTAAAAAAAGATACCGATACTGACCACAAAAAGGTGGCGCCTACACAAACACGAGGGCATTTTGAAGTTTTATTACAAAATAAACTATGGGAATACACAGGGGCGTAGGAACCTCCTAAAAAGTGGGCGGCAAGGGACAAGACAAAGTTGCCAAGATAGAGAAAGTAAATACACGAAAAAAAAAAAAGATTGCCGCAGCAAGTATAATTATTAATAGGTTGTCCTAATTCAATATATATGCAATATTTCTCAGCTGTTTCAGCAATTATCATTATTGCCCAAAATAACTTACATACTGTATATTTAGAGGTAAGAATTAATCTAGGTGAACTGTCCAAAGAACTAAAGTATAGTATTGTTCTTTTTTTTTTTTTATAAAATCTGTTATTCTGCTTTGTATTTAGATCATCTGTGGCTTTGGTTACTGGAACTGTCAGGTAAATCTTTATAAGTTTATTGAGTTCAGAGACCATAGCAGCAGCAACAGGATTATTTTCTAGTGACTGTAATGCATCAATAACTGTAGGTATAGTAGTCATACTAGGACCACCAATTTCTCCAACTTTGCACAGGGTTTTTAGCATGGCCAGTTCTTGATAGTTTCTTCAAGTCAGTGTCTTTGGAGAGTACATGGTCATGACTGGTATTTCTGCTGGACGTCCATTAGCTGATGTTATTATCATAGTTTCCATTCCATGAAGAATCTTATAACTGGAACTCTAAAATCGATCAGTGAGTTCGCGGTTCATCAAGTCTAGTACTTCATAGTACAGAGTGCAACAGTGGGAAATGTTCTGCTGCATTGCCGTCATCAACCCTCTTAGGTACATGTATCCTTCTTGGTAACTTTAGTTCTTCTATTTCCTCTACGTCTCTTGCTGCCATTTGAACATCTCTGGAGAAAGTGCTGAACTCATCACTCCAAAGATCAGCATAGTGCTTTCTAGCAAGCTCTACAGCTTAGGTAGCATCATGAAATGAGATTTTTATAACTTGGAGACTTATCGATAGTGTCTCAGAGGCTGCAAAGACCAAATTCAGTGGCGGATCCAGGGGGGGGGGCCTGTGGTCACGTGCCCCCCCCAAAATCCAAAAAAAAAAAATTATAATAATAATAATAATAATAATAATCTTCACAGATGTAAAGTTAACCATAGCTACAAAAAACTACTTATAAATAACAAATAAATAACATTCACTTGTCATCTTGGAGACGTATGTAATGTATTGTATTAAGACTTAAAACACTCGCGTCTGTTACAGCAGGCAGTTGTCAGGAGGCGATAATAATCGGATAATTATCAATCAAGTACATTTGGCACATGATTATTATCATCCACATATATATATATATTATATATATATAGGTACTGGGTACTTTACTTTATTCCCAAATAATGTAGACGCATATTTCAACAAGTGTGTTCTGTACTCAGCAGTCAGTACTCTGTAAGGAAGCCCTGACGGCTCTTTGCCAACTGCCAAGTGCCCCCTAAAAATATTACCTAGATCCTGACCAAATTGTCCCAATTTCAGACCAAAGAATGTTGAAAACTTCTCCATTTTAGCCATCTGTCCACCAGCTTGACGGGACTATTCATCATTGGTAGTGGTGCTGATTTATTCCAGAGTTTCCAGAAGGACTTGGTAGTTTTCAAGGATGGAACAAGTGACTCGGCACTGATAGTCCATCTAGTTGGACACAGAGGCTTGGGATTTCTTGCTTCTATTTGAAGAGACATTCTCTCTTGGGGGAAAGCTCTATGAGCTGTAAGATTTCATGTGCCAAATCAAGAGCATCTCTAATTGCTGGACACTTTCGTGTGAAATCTTGGAGGCACATGTCGCGAATTTTTCCCCCACGACTGGGAGGGTTCTAAGTCCCGGATGGTATGGGACTGGGATGATCAGGCCTGAAGGGCACTATCAGCAAACATCGAAGCGAAGGTCCATCAAGATCAGGCAGGGTTTTACAACTTTATTTAAAAAAATAGGCTAATTAAATTTAACATACATTAACTCACAAGGACCATGCGGTCGGTTACAAAACTCCGAAAAGTTACACAATATTCAAAAAATATGTTTTCTGGGAGTTACAATTTTATACAAAACCTACTTCGAAATAATCAGGCTATACTTTAACTGAATATTAGCTACATCAAACCTTGGATGGCAAAGATGTGAAGGGATTAATTTAGCATACTAAAAGAACCGGCTCTTGACTACAAAATAAACTATTTGGCTGGGGAAGTGACGACTTGGAGTGCGCTCAGCTTACCTTAATGACATGCCCTTGAGAAAAACGCATATTGCCCCCCTGCATTTCTCATCCTCACCTCGGTTCCCTTTCAAAATTCCTACATAGGTTATTTTACTAAAGAATGTACTCGAATAACTTAAAAAAAGAGCCTCTTCGATACTCCTGATACAGACAGCATAGGCAACTCGCCGGACACAAATAGTAATCAAACATACTTATGGAAAAACGTGAAACACGAACTCAGTCGCCTGCTTACCACTCCCCCTCGCTTATCCTGAACGTTGTGAAGGATTGTCGAGAAAAAATGGATCCAATTTTTTCACGACAGCACAAGTTGAAAGAATGTGCCAAACATTTCACGACAGCACAAGTTGAAAGAATGTGCCAAACAGTGCACTTTCAGAGCTAAAGGATTTTCCTTCGTTATCCTAGTTGCATATATATATTATATATATATATATATATATATATATATATATATATATATATATATATATATGGATATATTCTATCCTCATATAGATGCCCTTGCATCATTAATTTCGCAATGTAGTCTGCTATTCATTTGACTGTCGGGCCGGGAAAATTGGCGGGCGACGGACGGAAACAAGCATAGTTTGAACTAGATCAGAGCTGTTAGCACCAGTGTATTGCAGTGTAGGAAGCGCCGTCCATCGCCTGATTCTGGGAAAACAATAGGCCTCCCGCTTTCAACCCCCTTTTCACCCCCAACACGCGATGTGGGAGTATTTAGGTATGGGGAAGGTTAATAGGCATAGTGGGACTAGCCGCCAGGTAGGACCTTAACCTCTAAGTAATTAATATTTAAGGATGCTTTTCCTCTGCCCTCTTTGCTGGGTGTCTTGACATATTTGCAGGGTTGTCGGACTAAAGATGAGGCCCCTACAAGACGCCGCTGTCTTTGGAACAGCCTGTGCTGTAACTTTTAAGGAAATTTCTAGTTTAAGGAAATTTTGGTCCTTTTAGGGTAATGTTTAAGGATATGATATTTTTAAGGAAATTCGGAAAACAAAATTTTAGGAAAAATCGAAATCCAGAAACATCAATTAGTCACCCTCTTGTTTACGAATTTAATCTGGATTGAAACTACCTTACCTGACCCTCCCAATGGAGAATGGACCAAGGTCCCCACAGTACTGTTCAGTTCAAGGCTGTTTGTTGGCTGGAGGAATAACGCCGTTAATTCGATCCAGCCAAAATCAGACACCCCACTAGAGTCTACTTTCAACATCCAGTCCCCACAATTTAATCCTAGTCCCAAAAGGCCATTTTCGGCACAGGGTAAAACTACAGTAAATCCGATATATCCGAGGTGTTGACTGCTTTTATTCACAAGTACCTGTTTTCAAGTAATGTATGTACTTTATACATATAAGGTTATATATATATATATATATATATATTATAGCTCCGAGCTTCGGACTTGAAGTCTGTTGTTCAATCATGGCCACTGAGCCGGCTGATCAGAGAGGCAGACACTTTGCTAAACATCCCGGGATTATATATGAATCAACGGATAGGTTTGCTTAAAAAGCAAATGGATGTTTAAATACACACACAAAACAAAGCCACTACAACATCCTGGTCTCGAAGTTCAATAACTTCTCGCTGCTGGGAAGAAAGGGCGTTGGGTCAGCATACTAAGCGATGTCAGGAGCAGCCGATCAGACCACAGGTCTACCCAAAGCCAAATCAAAAATCAAAGAAGGCATCGTGACATACAAAAATGGGAATAAAAGCACGTTAAAAGAAAAAAGAAGAAAAGAATATTATATATATGGAATAATTATATATATATATATTATATATATATATTATATATAGCTATGTTGTTGTATATATATACATACATTATACATCTCTGTATATATATAATAATATATATTTCTTACTAGTCATGCCCTATTATTGCAGTTTTCCCCGAGTAACATCTTTGAACATCATTCTGTTTTGTCCTCCTATCACAAGATGTTGGTATGTTGAAAAATACAAATTATTGTAGAATTTTTCATATATATATATATATATATATATATATATATATAAATTAAGGAAAACAAGGAAATAGTGAACAAAATTTAAATGTTTACTCAAAGAAATTTTCATCAGCATCTGAGGATATCTCGATGTCGAGTTGTTACACCACTGGCAGCAGACGCATTCTGATCTCAGTACTGGGCGGAAACTATCGCCCATCTTCTTCGCTTACGCTGGTTGAAACTACCGTTGACGAATGGTTGAGTCGATTGTTTGGCGCCGCAATTATCAGACAAGGAGAGACAAGCTGCTCCATCGCACTCTGTGTCCGATAATTCTGACTGCCTTTCAAATCCTGAAACTATTTCTGGTTGTAGTCCGATTCCTGAAGTCTGTTGTGGCCTCGCCAAATTTTATATGAATTATTTTCCCCATCCTGGAGTTCAATAGCATACTAATTGAGACAATTTAGTGTAATGCATGACTAAGCTATTATTATTATAACTGGAATAATTGTATTGTACATTGGCCCCCTTATTAAGACTTGTTGCCAGTCACTGCATTATTGTTCTCTGTATATAATTAATGAGTCTGCCCATAACATTTTGCATTCTGTTTTGTCTCCTTGCTTATTTGCTAATCTCTGTAAATAAACCCTTTAAATTGTAAAAGAATTCTAATTCCAAATGGCAACCTTAATCACTGAAATATAAATCCAGGAAAATTTAGGTAAGTTTTCAAATACTTTTTCCTTTGTTCATAATCTGGGTGCACTTGGTTCCCTTGCAGTCATAAGTTTTGAATTTGTTCAATTCTCTCCCCAACCAAGACGACCAGTTTATGACAATATACATACATACATACACACACACACACATATATATATATACTGTACTCATTAAAATTTTTTGTAAAAAAAGCAGGGGAAAAATACCCTTTTTGTCCCTCTGAAACATATGGGTGTAAGTGCCCCTCTGCCCTCCCTCTTCCTATGATACCAAATATATATCCGAGCTATTCACATTACTTTCATTACCAAAAAATACAATCGGTTTACACAAACATGACTTAACACTGGCTATAGCTGGGCTAACGAACACTGATGACCACGTGTTCATCGAGAAATATACAATAAAAAATCAAACTTACAGAAAAAGGAATTGCGCCGAGGTACTTCGCTGCCAACGACAAATTCTTAAACTAATTTCATACAGAAAGAATGAATCCTGGACCGCGTGTGGGTTGCTTGCTACGAAACCATTTTTATCACTGGACATTATACATGTCCATGCAAAACAAAGGATGGCCTCGATTAAGACAGATGAAATTGACGGTGCGGGACTTATATGTTCTATTGAGATTCGGCCATAGAGCCTATCTGAGGAGTTTCTGGATGGTTTAGTATCTCAAAGAGTGGCATGAGTTGCTCTGCAGCAGCTTACATGGGTCCCTTTCCAGAATGTTCTAAAATTCCAGATTTAAAAGGACCTTTCTACAACTAGGTTTCTCAGGCGCAAAACTCCTGTTAATCAAAAGTGCAACCTACTGTACACTTTCCAGGATTAAAGAACATGTTGCAAGCGAAATCATTACAGCGTTTTACAATTCAGAACCATCACGTATGTTGTCAAAAATTGTTAAAACTTGGTTGGTTTGGAAGCAAAGATGATATCTTCATAATCAGTTGGCTTTTATTCATTGTAAAAATGTACAAGGTTTACATGACAACAGAATAAGCCAAGAATGAAGCATGGACTTACTAGGCTTTTTGGAGTTCCAACAATCTATCAGGCACCCATAACAAACAGTGGACTATCAACACGATACAGCCAAACAATTTTGAAAAAGATAATACACAAATGAATGTCACTACTCCTTTAAAGAAACTCAATAAAAACATTACAGACCTACAAATTAGGCATAAAGGAAAATCCAATTTTGCAACATCAACATTCATTACAATATCTAGCGTTTATGACAACACTAGGCTCACAAAGAAAATTAAAAACATACTCAAGGTGGACTAAAATAAACTGAACACCAACACTCCTCACATTGAGCGTGTTTTTCAAAACACACACACCCAACTTCGACCTGAGTCTAACAAACCTTTCTGTAGGCAAACCTTTTGTGAAAATATCAGCTAACATGTCAGAGATACGACAGTACTGTACTTCAATTTGATCAGAAGCAACTAGATCACGAACATAATGATATTTTATACTAATATGCTTAAGTCTTAGGATGGTCCTTGGGATTCTTAGCAAGGCATATTGCAGACTGATTATCTTCATATATTAACATAGGACCTCTATTTCCAGAATGTAATTCATTAAAAAGTTACTTTAGCCAAACTTACTCTTGAGCAGCACTAGACAGAGCAACATATTCTGCCTCAGCAGTTGACAATGCAACACATGTCTGTTTATTTGTACGCCATGATATTAAGCCACTGCTAAGTGAGAAACAATATCCTGATGTAGATTTGCTATCATTTTTATCTCCAGCCCAATCTGCATCTGAGTACCCAACACAAGAACGTGAATTCTGTTTAGAATACACAATACCTAAATCACACGTGCCCCGTAAATAACGAAACATTCTTTTTACAGCAGACCAATGATACTTTGTTGGATTGGTACAGAATTTGGCAACATCACATACAGCAAATGTTATATCAGGTCTAGTTCTAGTAGACAAATAAAGTAAACTACCAACAGCAGACTGATAAATTTCACTACTGAACAAATCTGATTCTTATGTAGCCTTCTCAAGGGTACAATTAACTTCAACAGGAGTAGACACAGGTTTTGATTTATCTAAACCAAATCTCTTAAGTAATGTTTCGGTATAAGCAGACTGATTAATACAAATCTTATCACTATCTTGAAACACTTTAACACCAAGAAAATAATGCAACTTAACCAAATCCTTCATTTTATACTTGTTACTTAATGCTGCTTTAATTTCTGTTAAACAATCCAGAGATTCACAAACAATTACGACATCATCAACATACACAGCGACAATACACAGGACATTATCAGAAAAACTAGTATAAATACAGGAATCACTGCTTGACTGTTGAAATTTCAGTGATTTTAAGTAAGCATCCAATGATGAATTCCAACATTTTGGAGCCTGCTTAAGACCATAGATTGCCTTATCTAATTTACAGACAAAATTTTCCTTCCCTTTTTCAATAAAACCCTCAGGTTGAGTCATATACAATTTTTTCTGAAAGTTTGCCATTCAAAATGCCGATGACACATCCATGTGGTGAACATAAAGGTTATGCTGAGCTGCCAGAGCCAAAAATGAACGGACAGACTCAAACCTTACCACTGGACTAAATGTTTCATCATAGTCGATCCCAATTTTCTGAGAAAAACCTTGTGCCACTAATCTGGCCTTGTAAGAGCACACAGTTCCATCTGCATCTACTTTCTTCTTACAGATCCATTTACAATTAAAGGGTTTACGTTCTAATGGAGATTCAACTAAGGACCACACATTATTCTCGTACATAGAGTCCATCTCATTTTGCATAGCTCTTCTCCATTTTTCAGCTTCTGGACCACAAAGAGCTTCTTCAACTGTTGAAGGTTCATCCAGTTCTCCTATACATGAATGAACCCATTCTCCTAATCTGACAGGAGGTTTCCTTTTTTTAGCTGAACGTCGAACATTTATTTCTGGATCAGCAGACTCATCAATATCACTCTCAGGTGATGCTTGAAATTCAATGTACTTTGGACTACATGGTGAATCCTCACATGGTGACTCCTTCTCAAAAGTTACAGACTGATTAATACAAATCTTACACTATCTTGAAACACTTTAACACCAAGAAAATAATCTTAACCAAAAAAAAATCCTTTTTGTGTCAAGATTGTAAAGACGATAGCCTTTGGTTGTAGAACCATAACCAAGCAAAATGCACTTCCTTGATTTAGAATCTGATTTCTCTCTTTCATCCTTTGGAATATGGACATGAGATATACAGCCAAAGGTACGGAAATGTTTTACATTAGGCTTCCGTCCATTCAGTGCTTCATATGGTGTCTTGTCTTTCAAGACAGAATTAGGACTTCTATTACGCACATATGCTGCAGTTGACACAGCTTCAGCCCAAAAGGTCTTAGGCAACCTTGCATCAGATAAAATGGCTCTCACAGCCTCCACAAGAGTCCTGTTCATGCGTTCTGCGACCCCATTTTGTTCAGGAGTCTTGGGAATTGTCTTTTCATGACGAATACCTTCATCTTGCAGATATCCTTCAAACTCAACAGATGTATACTCTCCACCATTGTCTGTGCACAAAATCTTAATTTTCTTCTCATACTGGTTTTCAACAAGAGTTTTCCAACTCTTAAAAACACTAAAAACATCCCCTTTACTCCTCAAAATATACACCCGAACATACCTTGAGGCATCATTTATAAAAGTAACAAAATAATTTCCACCACCCAAAGAACCTGGAATCATCTTACCACAGACATCACTGTGAATTAAATCTAAAACCTTATATTCTTTTCTAACATCTCCAGTAGGACAATTTTCACTGACATATGAGTCATTAGTAATTTTGCAATCAATGCCACTAACCACATTTTTGGAAATCAACTTTCTCACATTATTCATTCCAAGATGACAAAATCGTCTATGCCACAAGATTTCACCTGAATATACATTTGAACAATGAGCAGCTGCCTTTTGGAAACAATCAAGCATATATAATTTTCCTAACTTTTCCCCACAGCTGGCAACTTATTTTTCTTACTGAAAATCTTGCATGAATGTTCATAAAATTGTATCACCTTACCTCCTACTGTAACCTGAGAAATAGGAATCAAGTTATAAGCTAAATCTGGCACATAAAAAACCTTTTCAAGTATACGGTTTTCTACCTTATTGTTAGGCAAATTAACTTGCAAAGACACAGAGTCTTCACCAACAGCTGTAAGTGGTCTCCCATCACCCACTTCAACTTTAACAAGTGTTCTTAGATTTACAAAATTAGAAAAGAAAGATTTATCATTACACATATGCTGAGTAGCACCTGAATCAAGCGGTCCTGGTCGTTCCGGCCGTAACATCCAAAACAATGTAAGACGTTATGTTTATGGTATTTACCGTTATGTTTATGGTATTTACCATTATTATTTCATGTTTTACGTACATCCCCAAGGGGCTGGTACTAAACACGGCGCCCATTTTGCACGTAAACGTGCTTACGGCAGAAACGACTTACAGCCGAAATGACCCAAATGCGAATCAAGTGCCCAAGAGTCATTACATGTATCACTAGTAGATAAAGCACTTACAAATAAAGTAACCTCATCATCACTACCTTGCCCTTTGGCAACTAGGCTTTGTTTAACCTTATGACCCTGACTCTTTTCATTATTCTCTTTCCTTTTCTTGCACTTTTCAATAAAAATATAACCATTTTTCTGTCTTGTTGCATTCAAAACACTTAACACTCTTTTTCTGTTTAGCAAGTAAAGATTTAATTTCACTTTCCTGCATAAGCTTAAGCCTATCACCTTTAATTTTATATTCTTCATGCAGCAACCTCTCAGTGACCGATTCCCATGAAGGAACTTTTTCCATAGTTTCCAGAGCTGTCACTAAAGTTGAATAATCATCAGGAAGTGAAGCTAATAAATTTATTACCCTGTCTTCATCTTCTAGTGGATCACCAATAACTGCTAATTCTTCAAAAATTTCTGCAAAAGTTTTAAGATGTCCTTGTAAATCATCACCAGGCTTCAGCTTCAGACTGTATAATTTTCTTTTTAACCTGAATTTATTGGCCCATAACTTTTTCTGAAATGTATCCTGCAGTTACTGCCATACCACTTTTGGATCTTTAGGATCACTTATTAAGTAAAGAAGTCTAGGCTCTACCGCTAACACAATTGTAGCTAAACTTCTTGACTCAAACTTCCGAACAGCTGCAGCATCTATTGCAGAAGGAGCTTCTGTCCCTTCCACAATTCTGAACAAATCATCTTTTACCAAATGCATTTTTACTTGCACTTTCAACGTCGCATAATTCTTCTCATTTAACGGTACTAAGGTAATCTTACCGGGCTCCATGGCTGGGTATCTTCTCTTGACAACTCACCAAAATGACAGTAATCCAACAACAACGATAGTCGATGATGATAGGACTCCACTGACATCCACAGATGACGAAAGCACACTAAAAATGACAGTAACCCACCAACGATTCTGTGTGGCATACAACTCTGTCCCTGCTAATAAGGGTCTGCATTAATCCGGCCTATCACTAGCCTTGGTACTCCTCGAATCACGGCCGCCCGAAAAACAAACGATTACCCCATAGCCTAGCTTGCCTGCCCTACACAGTAACTGTCTTCTCATCTTCACTTGCGACTGGGCCCATAACCATTGTTAAAACTTGGTTGGTTTGGAAGCAAAGATGATATCTTCATAATCAGTTGGCTTTTATTTTCACTGTAATAATGTACGATACAAGGTTTACATGACAACAGAATAAGCCAAGGCTGAAGCATGGAGTTTCTAGGCTTTCTGGAGTTCCAACAATCTGTCAGGCACCCATAACAAAGAGTGGACCATCAACACGATACAGCCAAACACTTTTGAAAAAGATAATACACAAATGAATGTCACTACTCCTTTAAAGAAACTCAATAAAAACATTACAGGCCTACAAATTAGGCATAAAGGAAAATGCAATTCTGCAACATCAACATTCATTACTACTTCTAGCGTTTATGACAACACTAAGCTCACAAAGAAAATTAAAAACATACTCAAGGTGGACTAAAATAAACTGAACACCAACAAAAGATAGGTCTCCCTATTGACATTTCTGGCATAAGCTGCTCCCCCTTAAGCTTTCAGGGAAGCATCGAAAAACACATGTAAACTGAATTTTCTGAGACTGCTCCCGTTTTGAATTTTATGTTACCTATCTTTTGAAACTCAGAGACTATTTCTCTCGCCTCTGTTGCTCTGTAAAGTCACCACATCGACGTCAGCGGAGTGCTTCGAAGGCGTCATTAATTAAGTCTCCGCTGAGCAAGTTTTCTTTGGTGACTTCCCATGTTCTTCGCACTCAATTCGTCACGCCTAACGTGCCAGGTCACGCATTTTCTACCATTTCAACTTTATATGTATTTGTCCAACTGTCACAAATTATGTATCGTATGTTTCTTTATTCGCAGGCATCAAGACTGTATCCATATTGGAGTTCTGTATGTTTTTGAATTGTAAATTGTACTTGTTCGCCATATATTATTGTTAATAATTGTTTTTGACCTCAGGTCACGCTCAATGTCATTGTCTTCCGCGGTTCAGCGCCAGTCAGCCGCTATATGCCTGAATCTGTAATAAACCAGCAGTAACTTTTACCTGCTCGTTTCTTTTGCACCTCTTACAGCTCTCTCAGGGTTTAGCACATCATCCCAACCTACTCTCTCATTCCACAGAACTTGCAAAAAAGTTTTACGTTGAACAAAAATTGGAGAAACAAGACCTAAAGGGTCAAAATTAGAGACAACAAAGGACAGGATCTTTCTTATGGTGGGCACCATTTATCGTATATCACTCTTTTCCCTTTGAACTCTTAAGTGACAAAGTGTCGGATTCTCGATTCCAAATAATTCCAAGAATCGGAATTTCTACTGGTTCTTCTACATGAGCTTCATTATCATAGTGCACATTATTACTAGCCCATCCCCCGAGCGGCATGTGAGCACGCTCCAAAATTGCTTTGAATTGGACTGAATCTTCCCTCATGTTTCTACTGAGTCATGTGTTTTGAGAAAATTATCAACATAAAAATGCTTTAAGAGCTCTTCTCTACTCTCCCTCTACAGATGAGTTATGTAAGACTTGCTGTAAGAGGTAGGGGCTGAGGTTACACCAAATACTGTTACTTTAAACTTGTAGGTATTAATGTTGGATGAATTTTCTGGCCGCAGAAAATTAGCATATTTTGCATTTTTGGGGTCTAAGAGAACGTAGTGAAATGCGTTAGAAATATCTGCTGTTACAGCATAAGACTTGGACCGGAATCTCAACAAAAAATCAAACAACAATTCTCCTAAGTTAGGGCCGGCATACAGGCACTCATTAAGTGACCGCCCATCACTTTGCTTTGAAGAAGCATTAAACACTACTCGTAGTGGTGTAGTTGCACTTTCCCTAACTACCCCAGAGTGAGGCATATAGTAGCCCTCGATGACTGGGCTTGTTACTTTACAAATGAGCCCATTATAGAATGAGCTCGGTTGGAACTGCTAAGGAGAGTCGCTGTGTTTTTGTGTCCGTATATTAGCCCTTTTCAGCTGTTCCTTGAAGCGATTCGTGAGTTATTTTGGGATCCATTAACGTGTGACTATGTACTGAATCAAGAAGTGTAGCTGTGTAAGAGTTTAGCAGACAGCAAGTGTTATTTTTTACCAAAAAGATTCTGGCCAAATCCAGGGAAATCTCTGGCCGGCAACTGTTTATGCCCTGAGGCGATTAGCCTCAGGGTATACAGCCAGGTGGCTTATCGTTGCCCTTCACCCACCCCGCTTTATTATCCCACTCAGTCACGGTGAGTTTGGGATCTCCAAGATGCCTTTCCATTCTACGCTAAGGAGAGTAAATTCGGTGGTGGGTTTAGTGTTCCTAACTGTAAATAAACCTACACAGGATGATGTTGGGAAGTTGTTTAATAGGATGCATGGTGAGTTGAAAAACATTACTGTAGTACAGTATCTGAGAGATAAGATCATTATTAAATTCGGAAAAGGAAATGTATTCCAGAAATTTGTTGATGACAACGAGGGAAAGGTGATGTCATTCGGTGTGAATGATGCAATAAAAGTGAAAATAACAAATGAAAGTGTAGCGCATACCTATGTGTCAATATGTGATTGCCCCCCTGAGATGGATGATGAGGTCCTGATTAATATCTTGAATAAGTACGGCGATGTTGAAAGTATCAGGCACAGTAGATATAACCACGGCCCCTTTCAGGGTATGTTCAGTGTAGTCCGTACAGCTAAGGTCAATATAAAACGGAATATCCCTTTGAAAGTGACAGTAAACGGATTTCAGATTCAGTTGTTATATAGCGGGCAACGCAGAACCTGCCTTAAATGTGGGTCTGAAGCTCATGAAGCAAGAAACTGTGAAACAGAATATTTAGAAAGGACAAATGTTTTCAGCAGTGAAGACTTTCCAGATTTAGTAGCTGCAGCTCCTTCCCCTTCCTCTGCTTTGACAGAGGTGATTTTACACACCCTCAAAAGGGTCCTTGCCAACCAAGCAGGTTGACCCGGACCTGGTTCATCTAGGCCCAGGTCTCTCACTACAGCACCTTGTTTCAAAAGGGGTCTTCATTTCACAGCAAGAGGCAGTGAGCCTGGAGGCTACTGCCATGGCAGCCTTCCAGGCAGTCTCCTGGCTGGATCTGTGGTCGTTCACAGTATCCAAGGTTGCTGCCTCCTCAAGCGCTATTGTCCCTGGAGAGGACTCCACCTTCAGGAGACTACGCCAGTCTGGAGGTAGAGCCATTTCCTACCTTGCCCAACAGACAGCTGAAGAGAAGGGATGCTGTCCTGACTCGGATTACCGGGTCTGTAGGTCCAGAGTTGTCATTGACCCTAAGGAACAGATCATTGCTGGGTTCTGCTTCTCTCTTCCCAAGAGAGTTGGTGGATAATGTGACGGACAAGCGTCGGGCCAAAGACAGGTACCACCTTGTCCATCAGGCAGTGGCTAAGACCGCAGCCCTTCGTTGGCTGAGTCGGTTGAGCTTCAGACTGTCACTCAATGGGCCGGAGTTCAATTCCCCTGGCCGGCTGATGAAGAGTTAGAGGAATTTATTTCTGGTGATAGAAATTCATTTCTCGCTATAATGTGGTTCGGATTCCACAATAAGCTGTAGGTCATGTTGCTAAGTAAGGAATTGGTTCTTACCCATGTAAAATAAGTCCAATCCTTCGGGCCAGCCCTAGGAGAGCTGTTAATCAGCTCAGTGGTCTGGTAAAACTAAGGTATACTTAACTTTTTTAAGTGGCTAAGACCACTGGGTCTTCACGTGCCACTGCAGCCTGACCTTCGGGTCAGGCTAACACTTCCTTGGCCCCTAATAAGACCCAGGCTTTGAAGGGCACCTGCAGGAACACCCAGCCTTCTTCTTCTGCTAGAAAGGGCGTGCAATCATGCCCCTTACAGCTCACTTTCCAGTCCAGAAAAGGGGGCAAGGGGAAGAAAAAGAAAGGGAAATGTTAGGGGTGGCGTTCCCCTCCAGCTGCTATCATTGGTGGTGGGGTGCCTGTCGAGCCATTGGACAACATGGCAGTGATACGGAGCCAAGACCTGGGTAGTTGATGTCCTTCGGGAGGGATATCTACTCCCCTTCAAGTCTCGGCCAACCCTCACCAACTCTCCGGTACATCTCCATACCTACGTTCCTGGTTCACTGAAGATTCTCACACTCATGCAAGAAGTGCAAGCCATGCTGAGCAAGAACCCTGTGGAAGTCATGTCAGATCGGTCCCCAGGTTTTTACAGCTGTATCTTTCTCATAGAGAAAGCCTCGAGGGCGTTGGAGACCAATCATAGATCTCTCTCCCTTGAACCGATTCATTAGCCAGACTCTGTTCACGATGGAGGCGGCGCACACCATGCTCCTTTCCACCAGGGAGAACAACTTCATACTTATGGTAGACTTGAAAGATGTGTGTTTCCAAATACCCATCCATCCATCCTCCCACAAATACCTTTGCTTTATCCTTTGGGAGATGGTATTCTAGTTCAAGGCATTCTGTTTCAGGCTTTTGACTGCTCCTCAGGTATTCACATGAGTGTTCACCCTGGCGTCAGCTTGGGCATATTCATGCAGAATACGTCTGTTGAAGCATCTCAACGATTGACTTGTCATGGTGAGCTCCCACTCACAGTTGCTTCAGGACAGGGATTGGCTCCTCGAGTTTTGCCGCAATCTAGGGATTGTAGTAAATCTCGAGAAGTCTGATCTCACCCCCCAAGCAGAGGGTAAAGTACCTGGGCATGTTGATAGATATGGTAGCAGCAAGAGTCTTCCCCTTGGACTCTTGAATCAGCGGGTTCAGGAAGGCAGCACAGCTGTTCCTGCCATTGTTGGAGAATCTGGTCCCTCATGGGAGACTTCACCTTCATTCTCTGCAGCAGAGACTGAAGGAGTACTGGTCCCAGTCTCAACACCCTCAATCCTTTCTCATTCCTCTCTCGAAGGAAGTTGGAGAGAGTCTAGACTGGTGGCTGGATGACAGGAACCTCTTAATAGGAGTATGCCTGCATACTCCCCTTCCAAACATGCTTTTGTTCTTAGATGCATCAACTGAGGGGTGGGGTGCACACCTGAAGGAGTTGCTGACTTTGGGAGTGTGGAACCGAGACAACAAGCACCTTCACATCAATATTCTGGCACTCAAGGCGGCCTTCCTGGCCCTCCAAGAGTTTCAGGATCGAGTGATGGGACACTCCATGGTGTTGATGAGCAACAACACTACAGTGGTGGCATATGTCAACAAGCAGGGTGGTCTGATATCTTGTCTGCTTCACCAGTTGACAATGCAGGTGCACAAGTGGGCAGTGGCTCACTTCGTAGAGTTGTCAGCCAGATACATTTCAGGCAAGAGGAATGTCGTAGTAGACAAACTCAGTCACCAGAATCAAGTGATAAGGACGGAATGGTCTCTTCACTTGGACATCACAGAGGTTGTTCAATCTTTGGGGGCATCCAGTCATAGATCTGTTCCCACCCGGCACAACAGAAACTTCAGATCTTCTGTTCCATCATGCCAGACCCATTGGCCGCTGCAGAGGACACTTTTCAGTACCCATAGTACAACCTCAATGTCTACACTTTCCCTCCATTTTGTCTGATTCACAGGGTGACCAGCAAAGTGTTGGTCACCCCGAAAATCAGGATGATTCTGGTGGCTCCCAAATGGCTGCAGGCCGTTTGGTATCCCGACCTCCTAGTTCTGCTCTCTAAGGCACTGAGAGAGATTCCTCCCCAGCCCAACCTTCTGTGTCAACCACAAGCAGAGCAGTACCACCAAGCAGTACCACCAAGCAGTACAGTCCCTGTGTCTTCATGGCTGGCAATTACCCAGAATCTCTTGCGAGCGAGAGGCTTTTCTCGCTGCACAGCAACAGAGATGGCTGGATACCTCAAACGATCCTCTGCAGCGGTATACCAGGGAAAGTGGGCTGTCTTCTGTGGTTGGTATCGTAGATGGGGTTTCTCTCCAGTCGGAGCTACTATTCAGCAAGTCGTGGACTTCCTCATTTTCCTACACTGCGAGAAGCTTCTCTCCGTTTCAGCTGTAAAAGGCTGTAGGGCCGCACTCAGCCTGGTCTTGTAGCTGAAAGATGTAGACATCTCCTCAGGCCCCTTGGGTGGGATGTGACTCTCGTTATGAGGAGCCTGATTCGTGCATCGTACAAGCCTTTAGGAGAGTTGTCAGACAGGGATCTGACCCTCAAGACCATCTTCCTTCTTGCCCTGGCATCGACGAAGAGAGTAGAACTGAATGGACTTTCCTTTGATGTTAAATACTCGAGGGGATGGGGACCAGTTACACTCGGTTTTGTCCCAGATTTCGTAGCGGAGACTTAGAACCCATTGGTCCCTTACGCTAGGCTCGAGTCCGTGATCCCCTCCCTAGAGGACTTTGTAGGTAATGACTCAAATGAGATGCTTCTTTCTCCTGTTAGAGTGCTGCAGCGCTATCTGGAGATGACTCGTCATCTGTCTCCTGCCCGAGTGTTGACAACTCTTCGTCAGCACTGGCTCACCGAAGAACGAAGTGTCCAAGAACATGATTTATTTCTGGCTTCATGAGACGATCAGGAGAGCATACTCTGCTTCTGGCAAAGATGACACCGTCTGTTCCTCAGTACTTTCACCTCGTTCAACCTTCGGGACATTGCCCACAAGTCCTTGGACACTTTTTCCTTGGGATCTGTGGTGGCTGCTCAACAAGTTGCCTAGCTTACCCGGGTCCTCTAACAGGACAGGGTTGCATCTCGCCTAAGATGTTCGGTTATGGATGTGAGAATGACTGCGGGAGTGACTGGCCTCTCCTTCCTTCTCAGCCTTCGGGCAGTGTGGATTCGAGCCGCTACATACTGGAACTGGCGGTCGACGCAGGTAAGTCTATACATCGAGCTCCTGTTCTATTTTTCCTTCCAGAATTATAGAAGAAAACCCGCTCTTTCCTCTAGCAAGGCGAGGAAGGAGACCCTGACAATAATACAAACCCAATACTTGTATTTGCCTTACTGTCTCCGACTCTTAAAGGTTCATCCTAGCCTATTTTTGTATGAGGTTACGTTTTCCTCTCTCAGACAAAAAGGCCCAGAAGTCTGACAGTTGATCATGCGTTTACTACACCTTGATCAATTTGTCAGAGGCAGGTTTCTCTTCCTTGCTCTATCGACCAGGAAGAGAATCCCAGTGTAGCGAACTCCAGTCAATTCAGACTCATTCAGATTCCTCCCTCCAACCAGTGAATCTGTAAGGTGTCAAAGAAACGAGCAGGTAAAAGTTACTGCTCCTTTATTACAGATCCAGGCAGTTTATATAGCGGCCGACTGACGCCAGCCCGCGAAAGACAATGGAATTGACTGTGACCTGAGGCCGAAACAAATAAACAATAATATGCAGTGAACGAGTACAAATTACAATACAAAACATACAGAACTTCAATATGGATACAGTCTTGATGCCTGTGAATGAAGAAACATGTGATACCCAATGTGTGACATTTGTATAAATATGTATAAAGTAAAAAATGGTTAAAATGCGTGACCTGGCACGTTTTAGGCGTGACTAATTGAGTTTGAAGAAAATGGGAAGTCACCAAAGAAAACATGCTCAGCGGAGACTTAATTAATGGCACCGCCGAAACACTACGCTGGCGCCGATGTGGTGACTTTACAAATACTCCCCCCGGGTTCCGTTGGCGGCCGTCAGGAAAGCGGCCAGGTCTGGTGTCTGGTTGCGGTCCTCTCTGGATGCCGGGAAGACCGATTTAAAGGCCCCTGTGTCGACCAGCATCACCCTGCCGGAGACGGTGTCGCAGACGTAAAAACCTACTGTTTTTGAGGCCCTGGGTTCTTCGGCTGCCATGACGGCCTGTACGTCCTGCTGGCCGCCGCCACCCCCGTTTTTTGAACGGGCGAACGAGCAGGGCGGCAGGCAGTTTCGGGCGTCCTTTCCGAACCACTTCTGGTAGCGACAGAAGCCCAGGGACCTCCATCTGCTGTGGTTCAGTGGACGTCTGTTGGCGATGGCATTGACGGGCTGCTCTACGTCCTCTTCAGGCTGGACGGAGCTGACCGGCTGTGTGGCCGGTTTTAGTCGCTGTGAAGCCTTGATGGAGTCTGTGAGATGTTGCGCCGTCTCTATGAGGTCCTCGATAGGCATGGTGTAGGGGTGAGCGATCTGGTTGCGTACCTCCAGGAGGAGTTGGCAAAGGTAGATTTCCCGTATGAAGCTTATCTCCTGCCGCTTCTTTGTGCCATCCAAGTCTGGTAGTGACAGGAGATCCACGACCATGCTCCAAGCGTCTCTTGAATTGAGGTCGTGGCGTGGGTTTATGGCAAGGTCGATAGCACGGGCGCCCGCTTCGGCGATGGGCAGGGAGCAAGCTTCGAGGAGGAACTTTTTGTGGTGCTGTATGTGAGGGTGTGTGTTTGGTACTCGCGAGATGAGTTTTCTGTACACGTCCTCCGGAAGGGTGTTGAACACTGTGTCGGCCTGTAGGATTTTGTCCATAAGGTCCGCAATTCTGAAGTGGCTCTCCACCCTGCGCAGCCACATCGATGGGTTCCCCTGCATAAACGGCGGCAGTTTTACGGTGAGGGCGGCCCGCGATTGTGTTGCCCGGCCGTCGTGTGTTCGGGGCGCTGGTGTGGAGTTGCGGGAGGGCCTCGATGCAGGGGCGGGCGCGGGTGTGATGGGAGGTAGGTAAACCTCCGAGTCCACGGGGTCTGCGTTTAACTGCATGAAGGAGGGGATATCCGCGTCCATGCTCGCTCCTTTGATCCCTTACTGGAGTGGGGTAATCGCGTCAGTACGCACTTTCGTGCACCGTGTGATTCCGCTAGTGACGCTGGTGGGGTACGCCGACGAGAGTCAGCATGCTCAAACGCTGGTTACAGCGCCGTGTTTAGCCGCTAAGAGTGTTTTGGAGAAATCCTGGAGCCAAGACTAAGTCACCGTGCCGGTCCGTAAATGGCTCCGGGATATTCCGGGGGTCACCACTGTAAGGTGTCAAAGAAACGAGCAGGTAAAAGTTATTGCTCCTTTATTACAGATCCAGGCAGTTTATATAGCGGCCGACTGACGCCAGCCCGCGAAAGACAATGTAATTGACTGTGACCTGAGGTCGAAACAAATAAACAATAATATGCAGTGAACGAGTACAAATTGCAATACAAAACATACAGAACTTCAATATGGATACAGTCTTGATGCCTGTGAATGAAGAAACATGTGATACACAATGTGTGACATTTGTATAAATACGTATAAAGTAAAAAATGGTTAAAATGCGTGACCTGGCACGTTTTAGGCGTGACTAATTGAGTTTGAAGAAAATGGGAAGTCACCAAAGAAAACATGCTCAGCGGAGACTTAATTAATGGCGCCGCCGAAACACTACGCTGGCGCCGATGTGGTGACTTTACAAGTCCTCCTAATGTAAAGGACTGATGGTTTGTATATCGTGTAGAAACAAATCACAGTTCTTTAAAGCAAATTGTATTTTTCCTAACTATACAAACCTGAGGTCCTTTACATTACATTTTATGTCCGCCTCATCCCACCCCTCAATCTGAAACCTGGGCCGAAAGGCAAATTGGAATGTTTACATCCGGACGGTACTTAACTGCCTATGCCTAACCACCTTGTTTGAAAGTTCAGCGGCCGTTTCCAGCTGCGTTGTAAGTAATTCCTAAAGTAAATGACCTCAGGTTTGTATACTGCAGTTAGGAAAAATACAATTTACTGAAAAAATTGTGATATTAAGTTTTACTGCATTCAGGAAAGTATACGGTCATGGGATAGAAACAAAATATTCAAAATCAGTGAACTACTTAAGATAAATTGCCCGATAAAAAAGACAGAATCCAGTTCAGAAGAGATAACAACAGGAAATCAGTGGCAGTTAAAAGAAGGGACGAATACTGTTTGTGATAAAGACCATCTTTTATTCATCAGTAAGAGTTGTAAAGCTTTGTATCTAGCTGTAAAAGCGTAGACTGTAGTGTGGCTGTAAAAGTGCTTATGGAATAAGCTTCGCGGAACCTGGAGGCGCCGGTATAAAGACCAAGTTTTCCCACTCGTTATTTTTCACCAACCTGCAACAACTAGACAGAGTACAAGGCTACGAGCTCCTCAATTCAAATAGTTTTGACGCTTGCAACGTGCATTTTGGTTTTATCTGTACACCTCGGTAATGTATCGCTTAAACTATATAATACATAATATTATATGGTATTTTAATGTCTCGCCAAACGCGTAAGTCGTATATTTATCCGACTGATTAGCCATTAGACATCTGGTGATATAGCCCAGCCTTATTCATTTTTTCCGTGACTGTTAAGCTAGTGCAAACCCTGCTTTTAATTTCCCCCTTCCTTCCTTCCTTCCTTACAAACAACAGTTATTGCAGGGGTCCAGGCAGTTTACCAAAAGCACCTCGAGAATGAACGAGTGATGGTAAATACTTAAGTCGCATCTTTTGTTTCAGAATTTGTTAGAACTAGGCCAAAGCAAGAGCTCCGTATCGAGTATTACTTTGAAAATTGATTTCCATTATAGTATTTTGGTTGCTTATGTAGAATTTACCGTCATTTTTTATCGGTCGAGTGTAATTAGCCTCAGAAGTTGTACGATGGCCATCCTGGAATGCTATCGCGCATGTCCAGTGTTATTGGGGAGTTTATGGTAAAAAGTGAAGTTTCCCTCACTGAGGGCTGAAGCCCCTCCCCCCCCAATTAACACGGCCTGCGTGGTTACAGTTTTGATAATAATAATGCTGTGGGTTTCGTCTGCCGATTTCCTAGCCGTGACCCACCACCAGGTGGCAGTGGGTACCGGCTAGAGAGTCGGCGGACGGATACAAAAAGATGGCGACCCAACCTGACGAAACCAACCTAACTGAACCTAGGACGGCGTGCCCTAACCTGGCCGGGGGCTTTTGCCCCCGACCCCACAAACCTAGGTCGCGACTGAAACTAACGAAACCGACCTAACCTAACATAGGGCGGCGTGCCCTTACCAGGGGCTGCTTCCCCTGGACCCCCAGAAGGGCCGTGGAATTAGTAAATCTATAACTTTTCGAAATAGCACGTATCTCATCCGAAGTCGGAATCGTCTGAGAAATCCGGAATGGCCGATATCGGTAGCTCCATTCTTCTTCGTTTTGGCACTGGGACACTGGCTTTCGGCGGGATCTGGACAACTGGAACTGGGAGAACAGGACCTCGTGGAATTGACCAATCCGTTTGGATGGCGGCGTCCCGTTATTGTTGTGATTCGGCGACATTAGACCGCATTTTGACGGGGGTTGAAACGGCTCTATTTAAGGGATATGCACGTTTAATTAATTCGAGGAAAGCTTTAAAGGGGCAAGGGTTGAAATGGCTCTATTTAAGGGATATGCACGTTTAATTAATTTGAAGAAAGCTTTAAAGGGGCAAGGGACGACGCTGCCTTCGTCAAACTTGCCACAAGTCCCGCTGAAATCGCCAAGTAGGCCACTTTTCATTAGGTAAACCAGCAATGAACGCTCTTCGTAACACAAAACGCCTAAATCCATAAGGGTCACTGGATTCTTAGCCGCAAATTCCATGTGGGTCAGATACAACACGGAAGACACGAAAGTAGCCATGTTAGCAACTCTTGAACCCGGAAGAGACTGAGGAGTGAGGAAGGTCGCGGGGCATTTCGGGTCGTTGGTCGTCAGCTGTTTGGGTGGAACTACTTACCTTGGCGGAGGGATCTTGGTATGACAGAATGAGTTAGGCGGCCCAGCATACGAAACTGTAATATGGTAGGTTAGTATAGGCTAGTTCCTTTAATATAAGTTTCCTTAGCCAGTCTGTAATTAAACATATGGCTCCCCGATAACTTGTGCATGTAGGAAACCATTCCATGACAACAACATGGCGGTCCGGTCTTACTCCTGTTTCCAAAACCCCTCATTGCCAAAGGGTCCCCAACCATGTTGAGTAGATGCGAGGTTAGTAATAATTGACTGACATTAAACAACACCACCTCCTTCATCAGCAACACTAAAGGTGTTGGCTAGGAAAAATCGATTTCCAATGTAGCCTAGTAGTCCATAAATAGCTCTTGCTTAGAAATACCATAAGTTTGGTGGTTAGGTTAGCCTACCTTATATTATCATTAGCCTAATAGCCTAAGCTAGTAATACTATACTGTAGGTTAACCTAAATAACCCATACTACCTATATAGGTAGGTGGTAATTCTAAGAAATTAGCTCCGGGCCTGTTTTTACCTTGGGAACTGGTTTTTTCTACACTTTTAGGGATTCTGACTGGCGGTGCATTTGTTTGTTGTCAGCCAAGTGGAATGTCCCTTCGCCGTGTTTAGTACTGTACTGGCCCTGGCGGGACGGTACCCATACGTTAACAAGTTATTGCACTTGCCAGACGGGATATGAACCATTCCAAACAGACATACCCATGCTCTGTCTTGTGAAGATCGTGTGTGGAAACACCTTGTTGGATGGACTTCGGGGGTTAATTACATTCGTGCGACAAAAATTGAAGGTAAGTCCATAATTAGCAACCAAAAAACTGTAGAAAGAGTCAAGTTAGAAGGAAATTGTCGCTGTGGAGCTAATACTTAGATCTACCAGTTGGGCTCCTAGGCAACCCCAAATTAGTTTATCTTGTTATTTTATAATTTTTTACCATTACTACTGGTGCAGTTAAGTTGCATTTGCTCTCCTTCCGTCCAGTATCCGACATTTCGCACTATCCTATTTATTTTGAATTGTAGGCTAATCAAATCACAGAGTTGAATGTATGGATTTCTTATATTTCAGTGCGCATGTTGAACATTTCTGAGGTTCGTTTCATTGGGAAATACGTAGCCTTAAAGATATGGACCCCCCTTGTATCCTGCAATTTCATATAAGTAACTTACCAAGTAATTCCATTGCTATAGTTTCAACTCGCACGGCGGCCTTAATTAAAAAGTACGGTGGCACTTCAACAGTTCAGTGTAAATGACAAGCCCTGCCCACTAACTGGAGTGCTGAAACAATTTAACAGAAAACCACATTCTGTTTCTGGCAGCTCTCAAGTGACATCGGGGGTTTGCTGCAGCTTTTGGTGAAGTATTATCACTTATTTTGAGTAGTCTTCAAGCGTTGATAGCTTTCGGGATCAGTTTTCCAGTTTTTGTTGTTATTCTGTCTGATTCAAGTTCGTGTTTTTATTACTGTAGCAGAGGTGGCAAAATAAATTGATCAAATCTTCATATGACCCTTGTAGTAAGGAGACATATTTTGCAGTAAGTGAACGGTGCAATAATGTAGTAAAGAGGAACTGGTGCTGAATATAATGATTGCCCGGGTGCCCGATGCCAGCTCTCAAGCGCCTGGTGCCAAGTGAGCTTAAGTGGAAGGTACTTAAATCTCACCTGGAGAAGTTAGTGATACGAAGAAGAATACGGCCTCTATAGCCGAGAAACTTGCTTCTCTTAGCTAAGCCTAGGTTAGAAGATAACCCTACTATTCCCTCTTCCCCCATTCCCACTTTTTCTCCTGATACCAGCCCTCCTACTTTTAACCCACCTACTTCCATGCATGGCTCACTTCCAACCCTTGCCATTGCTAGTCTCGAGTCTAGTTTTTACAAGATTTTAACCTAGTACTGAATACAGTGAAGTGGAGGAGGTGGCTACTCGTCCCTTCAGTTCTCCTAGACCAAGATCACTGTCATATTCTCCATAACCTGGGAGAAGACATATACTGAAAGTCCAGTGGAGGCTGAGGGTGTTGACCCATGGGTAGCTGCCCCCTCAGTCGAACCTGTTGCACATTCCCAGGTATCAGCAGACAGCCAATGGACAGGCGTCTTGACAGGAGACAGTGTTATGCAAGTGGAGGAGGTGGCTTCTCGTTCCGCTGGTTCTCCCAGACGAAGGTCTCTGTCTTACGCCCCTGAACCTTGGAGAAGACATGCAGGAAGTCCAAGGGAGGCTGGTGGGGTTTGCTGGCCCCTCAGTTAAACCTGTTGCACATATATCTGAGGTTTCGACAGACAACCACTGGAAAGGCACCTTGGATGTGCTTCAGGTGTGATCCGACTCTCTGGACTCCAACCTAGACTTGGAAGCTCCACAAGTGCTTTCTAGATTTGTGTTGTCCATTGAAGAGGCTCGCAGGCTATGCTGACAGCTCTTCTCCGCTGCCCAGCTAGCAGTTCAAGGAGCTGGTCACAGTCCTCAACCTTCCTGCAGCGTATGGGACAGCCGGAGCATTTCTCTCCTGAGCGTGCTTCTGTTGGGCTCCAGTATTTGGCTGCCAAGCACCCAGCAATCCCTCACAGGCTCCAGCTTTCTCTGTTCGAGCACCCATCTCCTCACAAGCATCCGCCGCCAGTTTCCAAGCACCCGGTGCCAGCTCCTGAGTGCTTGACGCCAGTTGCCAAGTGCCCGGCGCTCGCTTCCAAGCTCTCTGTGCCAGCTCCCAAGCTCCTGGTGCCAACTTTTCAGTATCATCTCATGCTTGGAGCGTCAAGCGCCTGTTTTCGACCACGGGTCTCCTAGCTTATATAGCTCTCCTTAACATTTGCAGGCAAGCTTTCTTACCCTTTTTTGGCTCTAGCTAGCCCCAGTCTCACCTACCTCAACCTTCTTGATGAGGAGCCATCCAGATTACAGACCTAGGCTCCCCATGATGGTGCTTTCCTCGTCTTCTAGGAAGGCACTCCAGATGTAAGTTTGGCTCTCTGCCAAGAGGGAGCAAGGTAAGGCTTCCTTCGTCTTTCCTCCCTCACTCTTAATCTGTAGGAGTTCTCTTTCCTCCGCCACCGAGGAAGCTCCTTGTTCCTGATCCTCTACATTTTCGTCAGCGAAAATTATATTTTTCATTGGCAGAACTTGACCTCTTTGAGTGCTTGATGCTTTCAGCTCCTTAGACTGGATGGTGAGAGCACTAGCCAAGAAGATTAAAAGATGGCAATGATTTAGTTGGAGACTTTGCCTCGGACTGGCTTGGAGTCTTTTCTCGAGCGGACAAGACCATCAGGGATGGCTCTCTTGAACTTATGGCTCTTTTCTTTACGGCGGTTTTGAAGAAAAGAGATTTGTTCCTACACAATATACAAACCATCGGCCCTTTACATTAGAAATTACTTACAGCACAGCTGGAAACGGCCGTTGAACTTTCAAACAGGCTGGTTAGGCAGTTAACTAACGTCCACTAGGCATGAGTTCTGCCCACCCGGACGTAAACATTCCATTTGTTTTTGACCTTCGTACGATGCAGACGTGTTCCTTCGCTCTCTGCCCTGATTTCTGTTGAGCTGTTTTTTCCTGGTGAGATCTTTCCATCTTTTTTGTTTGTGTGTGTTTGTGTTACATAAGATATGCAAACCCATAAATCAGACAAGCCTCTGCACAAGGCCACCTACCCCCAGCTTGTGTCTACTGGGGTTGGCGGCAAGAGATGCGGGAGCTTCCGCTCCTATGTTGACGTTGATCCACATGGCCTCTGTTCCTCATGCAGGGGGCGTGTGTGTTCTAGAGACTCTACTTGTACAAAGTGGTGTTTTTGTTCGGCTGAACTGTGGGTGAGGTTTGAAGGGAGGAAACGGTATCAGAGGAAGACCGCCAAGGCATCGTCTGAGGGTTATACACCCCCAACTATGCCTTTGGTGGCTAACCATTCTTCATTTCTCTCTCCTGGCAAGCTTCCCCTTCTGGCTGTCTCTCCTTCGGGAGAGAACCCTCCTTCATCTTCCTTGCTCGCTTCATCAAGCGTGGAATGACGGGGGGAGTAGATGATCAGGACGACCTCCTCTTGGGGGCCTCTCCTCACTCCAAGGGGGAAATTTTTCCATCGGAGCAAGAAGAGCCTCCCTCCACTAACCCAGCCCTTTGTTGGCTGACTCGGTTGAGCTTCAGACTGTCACTCGATGGGCCGGAGTTCAATTCCCGCGGCCGGCTGATGAAGAGTTAGAGGAATTTGTTTCTGGTGATAGAAATTAATTTTCGCTATAATGTGGACCGGATTCCACAATAAGATTGTAGGGTCCCGTTGCTAAGTAACCAATTGGTTCTTAGCCACGTAAAATAAGTCTAATCCTTCGGGCCAGCCCTAGGAGAGCTGTTAATCAGCTCAGTGGTCTGGTAAAACTAAGGTATACTTAACTTTTTCTTCCTCCACTAACCCGACTGTTCCTTCTATACCCTATCGGCTCCTTCATGGCGATTTAGGCGTTGTCCCCTACGTTGCCAAATGTATTTCTCTCGAGTTTTTAAAGGCCTACCCTTCCCATTTAGCCCTTTTAATCCGTGCTTCTGTCAAGGAGGGTTTAACCTCCTTGGCGTTTGTTAATGTCTCCTGGGAGCAGTATACTTCTAGGTGTTCCCTATTGCTTCGACACTCCTTCTTGAAAATATTTCCATTCTTCCAGGTCTCTGTTTTTCGTATAGGCCTCATTGAATCTCTTTTTGGACCTTCCTTGTGATTATCTCACGCTACTGGACTTCCGCACTTTTAATTTACTTGTTTTTCTGTCAATTTACTGTGTATATATACAGTATGTGTCTATATACATATATATATATATATATATATATATATATATATATATATATATATATATATATATATATATATATATATATATATATATATATATATATATATATAGAGAGAGAGAGAGAGAGAGAGAGAGAGAGAGAGAGAGAGAGAGAGAGAGAGAGAGAGAGAGAGAGAGAGAGAGAGAGAGCTATTGGCATCTGAAAAGGATTGTGTCTGTAGACAGATAAGAGAGCGCAGCATAAATATACATGGGTTACACAAATAAGATTACGGGCAGCTATTTAATCTATCATCTATTCATAATATGGTCCTTCGTTTCTTTCCAGTAAGAGTATTCATAACATTTTTCTATTCATATATCTTCTTTTCCTTACAGACTTAGCTCCAGCTTTGCCATTTACTCGGAATATTTCATTGTTTTTTTTCTTTGTTTTTGTATCAGTTTTTATCGTTCTAACATACAAGATACCTTTGCATGAATGCCCATACCCGATGAAAAATATCTATTGTGTTTTAACGCGTCTTTGATTATATCAAGCGTTGGTACTTCCTTCCTTACATAAGTCTAAAACAGTTCTACGTAAAACGCTCTTGTCGATTTTGACATCTGTCACGGTTCTCGGTTGATGCTTCTCCCGTTCCAGGAAAATTGCTGTGCCGCATCTCTCTTCCGTATCTTTGCCTTCTTTGCAAATCCTGCTGATTGTTCTCTCCGGTAACATTGTTGCTTCTGAGGCGCGTTGCAGTGTTTTTCTGATATCCGCAATGGGTCCACGGTTTGCCTTTTCTTTAGAAAAGTACTTAACGACCCTATGGACGATTTCTCGAGCCTGTGGATGAAGATTAATGCGGGAACGAGGACTTCCTTCCATGTTGTTTGTAAGGCGACAGACTCCTTAATGAGTCAGTGAGTGTTTTGACTGAGCTTCCCTTGTGGAGGCACGGGCTGTTTGACATCTTTATGCCCTGAGGTCAGCTTAACAGGTAAGAGAAGAACTGGCAGCGCTGGAAATTTTTTTTGTCACGTTTAAGAATAAACGTGTTGTTTTATTGTTGTTAAATGCTAGAAAATTACGAGGGTCTTTAGTAATTGGCAAAAATTGAATAGCAACCAATTATATTTGTGTTGTATAACTTATGCTGCCTTCATATACCATACAACGTGAGTGGGAACATTTGATGTGGCAGCGCCGGTCACCTCCCATGCCCTGCCCTTTTCGCCATGAAGGAGCCGATGGAGTATAGCTTGACACTTGAAGCTCTCCTCGGTCATCAGGCGAGTGATCTGCAGGCAGGGTGGCGCTCCCTTGGTCTCTCTGGCTCTCCTTCCTTGCAGGGCCTCCTGTCCCACCTGGCAGACATCCTGGTGGTGACCCATGCTGCTGCTACTGGTACGACATCGACGATGGCTATGACAGCGTTCGCCAAGATGCCGGTCACCATCTCCACCCACATCGGACCCAAGTGACAGCTGTCCCAGCATCCCAGCATGCGTTGCCCTCGCATCTAGGTTTTGCCCTGGCTCTACTATCCCAGGCCATACCATCTATGATGGTAACCTTCACTCTGCCCCATATGATGGTTCCGGCTCCTGCTGCTCCTGTGGCCTCTGACGTCTGGGCTGCTGTTGCTGTTCCACCTGCCCTGACTATCCCGATCGTTGCTGTCACCACTCCTGTCATTGATGTTCCTGTTGCCCTGGTTGCCTCAGCCGCTCCTGTGATGTCTGCTGCTCCCTCTTGGATGAGGGATTTGACCGCCATCCTGAAAAAGATGATAAAGAAGAATGCAAAGAGGTCTTGTAAGGTGTCATCGTCATCTTCATCTCCCTTGTCGTTGTTTGCTGCCTCCTCCCCTTCATGTTCTGAGCTCGTTGGCCAAAGGAGAAGAAGAAGGCTCTCTCTCCCCCCAAAAGAAGTCCCGCCCTAGGACTTCTAAGGGCTGCCTCCCTCCACAGGGGAAGCAGTGGGATCTCTTGTCGGTTCTTCCCTGCCCTTGGGTGTGGGAACTGGATCGCTCGCCTCACTGGGGTTGAGTGTTTTGAGAGCCGCGGGTGCACAGGCCTTGGTTTGCCCTTCTGTCACCAGTCCTAAGAAGTCTGCTTCGAAGGCTGGTGCTGTGTCAGGTACTCGTTCGCAAGTCACAAGTACTCGGGTATCTTGAACTGGTGCCGGAGAGACCTCTCACTGTCACAATTCAGGCACAGGACGAGAGAAAGAGTCGAGACATGCAAGTGTCTCGTCTCTTCCTACTGGCACTGCCATCGGTGCTCGACCAGATTCCCAGTCCGGTGCCTCGGTCCCTATGGTCCGAACACCTTTAGAGACAGAGAGGAGGCCCCTGTTCAGTCTTTTTCATGCGAGGTTTCGGCCTTGAAGAAGACTGGGACAAGTCAAGAGGACAGCGCAGTACCCACCTGCCGTAGCTCCCTCACCAGGTAAGGTTACAACAAGTGCATTTCACAATGTTTTTGAGTAGTTTTGTCCATGTGTCTCACCTCCTGTCAATGTGGGATTCAGATATGTAATTATTTGGTAAGTTACATATATAAAAATGACATTTTTATAGTAAAATAATCTCACGGACATAGAGCATAAACGAACTGAGCTCTTTAGCTGTGTTGTACCTATCCTTCCCTGAAAGTGGGCGGGGCAGTATAACGACACCTTAAACAAAAGAGCGCTGCTGTGAATTTTAAATATTGAGCTGCAGCGTAAAGTAGAAACAATAGCTATGTAATTATTTGGTAAGTATATATAAAACTTTATTTTATTATAAAAATGTCATTTTATCCTGAAAATTTCATTTTTCATTACAAACTCATCGGTGTATACTGAGAGCCCCCTAGTGGGTTCTGTGGTTATATGGCAAGTCCAGATAACGAGAATAACTGGCAGTCATTGATGGTGCTGGGATTCCCAAATATATGGCTAATACTTGTAGGGAGTATTGTTATTCTCCATTATGCTGTTATCTTGGAATGCTGACCACACAGATTGGCTTATGTAATCTGATACATTTTTAGTGTATTAAAAAGAAATTAATTTCATAAGAAAATCTTATTCTGTATTGAGAATTTTATTATTGTATTATTGTTTGCAACATATTAACGGCTTTTGCTACAAATGGTTTGGGATAACATGCACTGCACTGCACTGTGCTGTGTAATTTAATCAATTTGACCTACAATTAGCCCTTATAGGCCAGGCTAGATACACATGGTATAAGAAAAAATTGTCTGTACCTTCCAAAGGAAGTTGAAAGTAAATGTTTCTAACTGTGGGGACCCTCTTTTCCATGCACTAATATTAGTGAGTTATGCATGTTCTTTTTTTAATTTTGCAAAGTATAATCACAGCTCACATAATATTGTAAAAGATAAGAACTAAAATCTGCAACAATCCCTGAGTCTATTTATGGACAAATATTTATGAGATGTACTGGGATGGGGATATGTACCTTTGTTTTTGTATTCTACTCTGCAAAATTACAATTACAGCTGACATACTATCATACAAGATGAGAACTAAAGCCAACAACAGTTCCTGAGTATCGGCAAATATACAAAAAATATATGGAGACAGGGAGGTGTAGTACATTCTCCCATGAAATCTCAAGTCAGACTATTCTCCTTCATATCCTGAGCTGAGGTGTGAGTGTTGCCATACAGCCAATTATGGCCCATTTAAGCAATTTTAATGTTTTCCCCAAAATTCATTCAAATATCATGGCACAAAATAATGATTACCATATGATATGCCCCACTACTCCTCTTATGCCTTTTTCACATCATGAGATGCGTGCCGCTATGGAAGGGTTAATCTTTAACCCTTAATAATGGACGGATCCCCCCATGAGCGGATCTAAAACAGGTTTTGGGTGGTGGATGGATCCTCTCTGAGGAGTATTAATATTATGCGCCATACGATTTGGCTGTATCGAGCGGGAAAGAGTTTCCATCGCTTCAGTGGCCCATAAATGAATAGTGGCAACTAAAGAATTCAGCTCAGCTCAATCGTGGGCATCTCAGGCAGATCAGTATTGTTCTTGACTTGAAGGGGGAATGTCTTGCTCCTCTCTCCCATGTCGTCTTATTTATTTGCTCATAAATATACCCAGGGATTGCTGTTGGTTTTAGTTCTTATCTTTTATGATGTGATGTCAGTTATATGTAGTTGTAGTTTTGCAAAGAAATATTATAAAAACATGTATACCTTCAAAAAAGTTACTACATCTCTCGATCTCAGTAAGTTTATTTATGTAAATATCTTACAACAAATATGCTCAGAATTTGTTACTGAATTTAGTTCTTATCTGTTATGGTATTGTGTGAGCTTTAATTATGATTTTACAAAATAAAAAAATTATTAGAAAAAACATGTTTAACTTGGTAAAATTTATAAGTGTTTTGTAAAAGAGGTCCCACACAGGGTTGTAAATGGTGACTTTCAGCTTCCTGTGGGAGGTAGGGAAAATTTTTTAGAATTTTTTTTTCTTACACCATGTGCATTTGCATGTCATCTGCTTTCCATTGATGTGTTTTTCTTAAATTGGCCAACCTTAAAGTTTGCCCGGTCTTGGGGGGGTTGCATAATATATAATTAGCCCATCCCTTAAGGGAAAAATAGAGTTAGAATGTCTTAACATTAGAATGAATAGGAAATTTTCAAATAAATACCATAGCTATCATTTAAGTTAATTTGTTGATATTTACCAAGGGCAAGGACATTTTCTCACTTATGCTGGTGACTACCGTCACTTTCTATTTCACCATAAATCATTTAGCATTCTGCATTATTGTATTTTGGGGGTCATTCCTCTAAAAGATGTCCTTTAGTGAATAAAATGCTTGACATTCATATTTGTATCATGGATAAATATAACACCAGGACACTCTTATTTATTAATTTCAGGTCACATTAAAAGATGATTGGAGGAATGAGTGGCCCATTATCAGGATCAGGAAGTAGGAAAGAGAAAGATGTGGTCACTCCACATAGCATTTCTATTTTACTGTTCATCGAAAGATACGCAAGATTACGTCCAAAGTACTGGGACTGTAGACCACCTGGTGAGTATTTCCTATTTCATTTCATGTTGTATAAACTTGAACATTTTTACTGTTAGTAATAGTACTTGCAAATAAAAATGAAAAGTAATTTTGCTAGGTTCATCGTGCAATGATAAAATGGCATAACCCATATATATTGTGAAGGAAAATTCAAAGACAGTGGAAAGCAGCTTTGGAACCACAGAATTTATTAGGAACGTGCTGTAATGACCATGCAGTATATGTGTTTAGTGTTAATGTATCAGTGATCATCTTTGGAGAAAGCAGTTATATCTTGTGTATTTTTCTCAAGGTTCATTATATTGATTTTGTCTATACCTAAGAATCAAGGGATGAGCAACTGATGTCCTTAGGCTATGTAGCTCAGAATAGAATAAAGAATAAATGAGAAATAGAAGTTTGTAAGCGTTATTCTGAGGAATACAATACTGCACATACTTCTCTTGGAAGAGGGAAGGTACTATATAAAAATAAAGGAAACCATAAGGAAGGAAAAAATTTTGTAACTTAAAAGCGATGAGAAATGGCTAATATTTGCAGGTTGCAACCTGAATCTGTACGGTTGGCCTGGCTTGCGTTCCTCAAGTTGCTTAGAGAAAGAAAATGTCTTGGACTGATAAATGAATGCTTAGCAAGTAGGACCAATGGTTGTTCCAAAGTTAATGTGATTGGTATGTATGTGAATACATCTCAAAAAAGTAAAGTGATGGAACTTTAGGAATGTATTTACCAGCTTGCAGGGATGAGTTATTAATGCTACAATTTTATATAAGTAATTTACCCCGTAATTACATTGCTGTAGTTTCTACTCGACAGCAGCTTGAATATTGAAATCTGTGGTTAAACTCCTCTCCTTCCGTCTGAGTCGGTGACTAGGCCCCGCCCACTTTCTGGGAAGGAGAGGAACAACTTATGAAAGGAGCCTCAATTTGTTACTGCCATCCTAGATCTTGCACAGTTGCAGGAAAGCAGCTTGTTTTTTTTATTCGTCTTGTATTTTCATGATTTGGTGAAGTATTTTGTCTATTTGCCTTTGGGCACGGATATTATCCGTTATCTTGTGGATTTTTTTCCCTTGTTTTGAATTTTCTGTCTGAATTTGATCTTAGTCTGAGTTTGATGTACAAACTGGCCTTTCTCTTAGTGGGGAATTGCTGATCATCTTTCTCGTGTTGTCTGGTTGTTTCCTAGTAGGAATTACTTTACGCTCTGTTATTGATCAGTATTTTCCTTGGGGAATTTCACAATTTAGACATTTGTATTTTTTGACTTAATGCTTAATTATGTCAGACTCTAGCACAACTAGTTTCCAGTATTGCAGTAAAGGATGCAGTATCAGGCTTACCAAAGCTCCGTATGATTCACACACTATTTGTTCATCTTGCAGAGGACAGGCATGCTTAATTGATTGTATGTGTAGTGAATGTGCTAGCTGGGATGAAAAGACTTGGAAAACTTTGTCCTCTCCCCTGGCTAAATGAGAAAGGGACAAGAAGAGGAAAGCAGCTTCGAGGGCCGAGAGTAAAGCTTCAGGCAGTAGAACTTACTGGTTATTACCTCACCTGTATCAAATGTGTCTCTTGTGTCAAGTCCTGTGCCACCCATTCTTCTGAACCCAACCATTTCGCCGTCCTCAAGAGTAGGATTGACCATAAATTCAGTCTTATGCTGATGAATACTGTACAGTGACCCAGTTAGGAGATTATTGCATTTTTTAATGGAAAAGATCAGTGATAAAGGTGCCAGTTCAGTGAGTGTAAAGGAGGTGGCTACCCGTCCTGCCATCTCTCCTAGGCAGAGGTCACGGCCAGACTCCCCTAACACTGGGAGGAGGCATACTGGAGGCCTGAAGGAGGTTGGCTCGGTTTGCCTATGGGTAGTTGCCCCCCTCGGTCAAGCCTGTTGCATCACAGGCTGCGACAGAGGGCCGTTGGAGAGACGTCTCAGATGTCCACCATCTCTCCTCGAGCCCAGGAATGCCCAGCCCGGTCTCGAGGCACCAGTAGCGTTATGCTAAGGAGTCTCGCCCCTTGAAGAGATGTTCCTCTTATTTGGAACAGTCTCCTCCACCCTCCAAAAGGTCTAAAGAACCTTTCCAGAGGCCTCAAGCTTCTTGTAGCTTCTGGGACACCCTGGAGTGCCGTTTTCAGGATCGTCTATCATCTGGCCACCAGTATTTGGCGCCCAAGCAATCCCCGGCACCCAGGTGCCCCTTGTCGTCCTCCAGGTATCTTCCCTCCAAGGAGTGCCCTATTTCAACCAAGTGCCCAGTAGCGCCCGAGCGCCCATTGACACCTGGTCTTCCAGTGAGTTATGAGCGAATGTCAAAATGACCCTGATAGCTCCATTTTGGCCCCAAAAGGAGTGGTGTGAAGATCTTCTAGCACTACTTATAGGCATTCCATGGCTCCTTCCAACAATTCCAGAGCTTATCAGACAACCCCATTTCAGGAGGTTTCATCACTGCCTATCCACTCTGGCCCTGACAGGATTTCGACTGTCGTCTAACTCCTGCGAGCGAAGGGTTTTTCAAGGCCTGCAGCCCAAGCTATTGTCAATAGCAGACATAAATCCTCTACCAAAGCCTGTCAGGCATATTGGAACATCTTTCGACTTTGGTGCAGGAAACAAAATATCTCATCTTCTAAGACCTCTCTAACCCAGCTGGCAGACTTCCTCCTTTTCTGAGATCCACCAGGGGCCTTTCTTCCTCAACCATAAAGGGCTATAGATCAATGCTCAGCTCAGTCCTCTGTTACAGAGATCTAGACGTTGCTTCAAATCAGGACATCTCAGACCTTATTAAGTCTTTTAAGTCTTGTAAACCTAAGACAGAACAGACAATCTCATGGAGTTTGAACATGGTCCTCAAATGGATCTTGGGCTCATGTTTTGAACCACTTCACTCGATTTCCTTAAGGGGTCTAACCCAGATGATGTTATTCCTCGTGGCTCTAGCAATAGCTAAAAGGGTGAGTGAACTTCACACCTTAGATAGAAGAGTGGGTTTCTCCCAGGGAGATGCAGTTTCCTCCCTAACCCTGGGATTCCTCACTAAGAATGAGGTTCCCTCTAAACCTTGGCCTCGTTCCATTATTGTAAGGAATTTAGTGGACATACTAGGTATGGAAGACCGTGCTGTGATTTTTAAAAAAACTTTTTTTCCGTTTCGGCGCTAACTCCTGAATGCCGCCAGCATACGGCAGACACTTTTGTAAATAGAGGCTGGGCGTTTAAGGGTTAACATAATTTATTTTCTCTCCATTACGGCACTGAATGGCCTTCTTGGTCCCAGGGCCTGGGTTTTTGCCCTAAATATCATACATCCATCCATCCATCAGAATGCTCAGAATGCAAAGTGATAATAACAGTTGAACATGTTATGCAGATGTCCCAACATCAGTTATCAACTTTAGGAAATAGATCGATTGGTGTAATTTTATAAGAGTCTGCAACATTTTCATTTGACCCAATTTAAATATTTGTGAGGAAGTGTAAATTAATTGATAAAGTATAGAAAGTAATTTATGAAAATATGAAAGCCCACTGGGCAACTAATATATATAAAAAAATCTGAATTTTAAATTAAAAATGTTAGGTTATTCTGATTTTTATCATTACCCAGTTTTATATATTTTATTTTTATGGTGCAGATGGAAACTTGAGTAAATGTATGCATGTGTTCTAGTGTGAAAGCATATCCCTTTTTGCATATTTTTAAAGTTTCATTATTCATTCATTTGGTCCCAGTGCTTAGCCTATGGCTTAGACCTGGGACTCCATTTTTTAATCCTTCGGGCCAGACCTATGAGAGCTGTTAATCAGCTCAGTGGTCTAGTTTAATAGTTATTAACTTGGACAAGGATGGGTGTGTGGTTATTGGGAACCAAGTTGCTTCAGGGCTGTGGTCTCAAGTAGAAACGAGTCTCCACATTAACTGCAAGGAGTTGTTAGCTATCCAGAAGGGACTTAAAGACCTAGATGAGTGATTTCCAACAAAGTAATTTCTGTCTTCTTAGCCTTGACTTCTCTGGCTTTAAGAAGGCAGGGGGGCATGAAATCGGAAACCTTGGTAGCCATCGCCAAGGATTTAGCCTCTGGGCAGTAGAGAGCAATATTGTCCATATGCCCCAGGTTGTGTGTGGTTGACAGTTTTTCAGTGGACTTGTTAACCCCTTCGCCACTGGCCTGTTGCACTGCCGATAACGCTTGCATACCGCATGAGACCGCGAGTATATCAGTCATCATTTGCTCCCACTAAACTTTCTGTTATTCATATTTTTCATTTATATTCTTATGTGAAAACATTGTGTACATACCAATGAATATTTTTCACCACATTGGCTATATACATATATATATATTATATATATATATATATATATATATATATATCGAAAAAAGAGGAATATTTAGTGGAAAAAGTAATTGCAGAAATAGAAATAGTAGTAAAGTAGTAGAAATAAAGTAGCAGAAAAAGTAGTAAAGTATTAGTAAAATAGTACTAGTAGTAATAGCAGTATATACTAGTTTTCTTACGGAAACAGTTAGTATACATCAATGAATGTTTATGGCATTGGTAATAATAGTAATAATAATAATCATAATCATAATAATAATAATAATAATAATAATAAAAAAATTCAACAGTAATACCACTACTACTACAACTTGTAGAAAAAATAATGATAATAAAAATTACATGTTAGTGTAAAAATGAAAGAAGTTTTCAAAAACATAGTACACTTTCCTGTTGACCGAAAATACTCCTCTGCCTGAGCATTCATCCATTCACACAGTCTGTCAATATCATCATCACAAAAAAAGAAACAAAATGCATCTCGTGGGCAAGTGAAGTCGGGTGTGCAAACAGAGATCCCATTGTCACCCTCCGTGAAATCGGGGGGTGGGTCTGGGCGCTTGTCACAAAATTTATGTTATGAACTGCCAACCTTCATCGACAATGGGTTCAATGTCTTCTAAAATCTCAGTGTCGCTGTCATCCTCTAAGCAACTATAACAACTATCACTATAATCATCTGACAGATCTGGCAGGTATTCCTACCCAGGATCTGAAATACTATCATCCGACATCATGATACTGAAAAATAAAAAAAACCTGTAAAATAACTGCAATCAAAAGGAGAAAAAGTTTAGCCTTCGAATCCAAATGGTTTACTCACAAGATCGTGACAATGTTTCATACATAACAGCTTGAGGCGCACTGACATGTGCTGCTGGACAATACCACTTATAATATCCCATATGAATATGACGCCACGGCGACCATCGGACACTCATTGGCTAGAATGAATAGTGGGTGGAGCTTCTGCACCTCTCTCGTACACAATACTACGCCTGAAACCCATCCAAGCTGAAGAAAACAGCTCTGCTTTTCGAGGAGGGATGAAAGACGTATAGGCGCACGCCGCGGTCTTTTATTACTGTATTGTAAAAAGACGACATGTGTACGCCCGGTGGCGAAAGGGGTTAAGGGGATCGGCGGTTTCGACTTTTTTTAACGACAGGTTGTTGATATATAGGAGGTTTGTTAAAGGATATTGTGTGGAATTTCTGGGGAAAAAATTTTTGTTCAGTGACCTTAGGTTTTGTGACGCCAGAGCATTTTTCGGCCAAAAATGGCCATTTTCAAAATGCATCTCCTCCTTTGCTTTTTGGTTTTAAGGGATGAGATTTTGTATAAAACACATATGGACCTTCGATATAAAGCCGGGGATTTTTGATTTTTCAATTATTTTTCGAGATATGAATTTTTAATTTTTTTATGAAATTTTCCTGAAAAATTACAGAAAAAAATTGCCAAAAATCAGAAACTCAAAATATTAAAAATCCCGGCTTTTTTTTAATCTACCATGTTTCCTCATATTATGAAATTTCATTTAGATTGGTCCAATACTAAGGGAGGAGATACATTTTTGAAGGTGAAAAACTTATGTTTTGAGAAACGGGCCTTCAAAGTTTTAGTTACATAAAAAAGTAAAAGGGACTTCAAAGACTGTGTTACAATTAATTCTATGGTTTTAATTTTTATTTTTGGGTATTAATTAATGCAAAATGATTATAAATAAGAATATTAATTGATTATTTATGTGCCTAAGACACATTCTTATAAATTTTAGGTTCCTGGTCTCCCCTGTCTGATCTTGCTGCAAGGTATTACTCTAGGGTATCATAGTTGCCTACACTTTTTTTATTAGTGTCTCGAATCCATCCCTTGCCAAATGGATCCTGGGAATTACTTTTCATTCACAATTAGGGATTCGTGATTCAAGTAATTCATCAAGTCTTGCTTCACTTATTATGATCATTTTATTTTCAGGATCGTCTATAATATCAGCCTCCGAGCTACTGCTTTCTTTTCTAAAATATCTTTGCCCTTTGGTAGTGACGAACAAATAAAGAGGCGTTTAAGGGTGGATGTGGTTGGTCTCTGGTCAGCAGAGATCGCTGCCTGCGCTGTTTGATGGGCGACAGCTCTCTCTCTCCGTTGCTCCATTCCCCTCTATGGCACTAATTTCTTGAACTCTTTCTTCTACTTCTCGCCTGGACTTTTCCACTTGGCTTTTCCGCATTCTAGAAGCATGAAGTGAACTCTTGACCTTTTAGGCACGGTGAAAAAACAAAAAACACTGCAGAAAATACAGAGTTCAGTCAAGGCTAGCAAGCATGAAAAACGTGTCCTTCTAGCTTGGAAGTTTATAGGCAGCTCTCAGCCACAGTCAAGCGTCATGGTATGACGTGTGCGTTGTCATGGCTAGGAATAACTAAAAAGGTGCCGAGTAGGATATTATTGACATTATACATTTCATTTCAAAGGAAGTTTTCAGTAATATACATCATAAAAACTATACCAGACTAAATCATTTGCGCTACTGGTGTTTTATGAGTATATAGTTATTGTTACATTTTAGGCCATAACTAGAGAAATACGGCAAATTTTAGCATATTTCGTGGACACATTCTTGAACCCTATACGAAGCCATAGAATTTTTTTCAGCAAATCGAATTTTTTAAAGATTATTGGGTTTTTTTAGGCGGCCGATCCCCTTAAGTCGTCCAGAACAGGTACTCTCCCATGATTGTTCTTTAACCTTGTAGTTTGCAGGGCAATTTGGAGTGTTCAGCCAACCCCTCATTGATCTCTTCTCAACAAAGCTGAATCATCGTCTTCAGCTGTTATGTCTCCCCAGTTCTGGCCTCTCAGTCCTGGGTAGGAGAGACTATGGTTCAAGACGGACAAACCTATTTGTGTATACCTTCCCTGTGTTTCTGCCATTGAATGGGTACTCGAGAATTGAGGGCTACTGGGAACAACACTGTGATTCTAATCGTGCCTTGGTGGCAGAGGAGGCATTGGTTCCCAGTCATTTTGGAAAAGTTAGAAGAAGTTCCTAGACAATTACCTCCATAGACAAATCTGCTTTGTCAGGTGGGTACAGGGAAGCTTCACGGAAATATCAAAATGCTTTGTCTGACCGCATGGAAACTGTTGACAAGCTCCTCAGCTCTAGAGGCTTTCTAAGTTATACAGGGACTCTTTCTTAATGGCAGAGAGAAAGTCCTTTAATGTCTTGTTCAGTACAAGGGAGCTTTATAGAACATGGTGCAAGTCCAGGAGTATTTCCTGTCCTGGCAACAACATAATAAAGTTGCTTTGCTTTTTGAGAGATGCCAAAGGCTTGTTTGTTTCCTCCATCAAGACTATAAATCCATGCTGGCTTATGTATTAAGGCATTCTGGATTGGGTATTTCAAAAGATATTGACTTAGGTGAGGCTGTTTGCTCATTTCAACAGGAATGCCAAAGCTTCTGCCAAAGCTGCTTTTATGGAACCTTGACATGGCATTCAGACACCTTAGAGTCCCTCCTTTCCAAACCCTTTCTTAAAAACCACCCTCTGTGGAAACTCTAATACATGAGGAAAAAGAGGTACTTTTTTGCCTTGTTAGGGTTCTAAGGATTTATACATTACCATCTTAACACTTAAACGCCTGTTGGACGTTTTAAACATCGTCAAAAATTGTCTGTCAAATGCCGAGTGGACGTTGCAAACGTCGACTGAAAATGCTTTTTTTAAATATTCGCGGAAAAATAATCATAGGCCTAGTTTGCGGAAGATTTCAAATCACGCGCCTTGGCGGATGCTGGGAGTTCACGGATCCAGGTGTTGTGTTGTTTTTGAGTATCACCCAGACGCGCATGCGCGAATTCCCTCCTACTCACGCCAGATAGAATCAGCGTCGGACCTTGCGGGAGCGATTTTTTTGACGCAGACGTGTTTTGCAGAACTTTGGCGAGTGTCTGCGTATTCGTGCTGCAACAGGACGTTTATAGATATGTCACAAAGGCGTCAGGACCGTGAAAGGCGCATACTGCCTGTCGGAAGTGAGCGTGTGAGGCGAGTTTTAGACTGGGATGCTGGAGAAGGACCCAGCAACCAAAGTGAATTTTAACATTCGGTCAACTTTGACTCAACCGAAATGATCGAAAAACGCATCCGTAAGCCATAATTATTACATTCGAGTAACAATCAATCATTTACCTTCATTTTGCAACAAACGGAAAGTCTCTAGCACAATATTTAGAATTTTGGTGAATTTTGAAAAAAAAAAAAAAAATTTTCATCCGCTCAGCAGCGCTTGAACTCCGCTGAAAATCCTGTCATTTCTTGCGTCAGCTTGCCGTAATTTTTTTGTCGTTTCATATTATTCGTTACATAAAGTGTTATACATCAAAATGTGCGCAATTTCATGTAGAATACAACAAAAAATATATCATTCCTTTAGCTCTTCGCAGTTTTTTAATATTTACATCGAAATCACGATAACTGACAAAATTTTAATATTCGGTCAACTTTGATTCGACCGAAATGATCGAAAAATGCATCCGTAAGCCATAATTATTACATTCGAGTAACAATCAATCATTTACCTTCATTTTGCAACAAACGGAAAGTCTCTAGCACATTATTTAGATTTTTGGTGAATTTAAAAAAAAAAAAAAAAAATTTTCTCCGCTCCGCGCGCGCGAACTCCGCTGAAAATCCTGTCATTTCTTGCGTCAGCTTGCCGTAATTTCTTCGCCGTTTCATATTATTTGTTACATAAAGTGTTATACATCAAAATGTGTGCAATTTCATGTAGAATACAAGAAAAAATGTCATTCCTTTAGCTCTTCACAGTTTTTTAATATTTTCACGAAATCACGATAACTGACAAAATTTTAACATTCGGTCAACTTTGATTCGACCAAAATGATCAAAAAACGCATCCGTAAGCCATAATTATTACATTCGAGTAACAATCAATCATTTACCTTCTTTTGCAAGAAACGGAAAGTCTCTAGCACATTATTTAGATTTTTGGTGAATTTTTGAAAAAAAATTTTCCTTCGCTCCATGCAGCATTCGCTGAAAATCCTGTCATTTCTTGCGTCAGCTTGCCGTAATTTTTTTTCGCCGTTTCATATTATTCGTTACATAAAGTGTTATACATCAAATTGTGCGAAATTTCATGTAGAATACAACAAAAAATATGTCATTCCTTTAGCTCTTCACAGTTTTTTAATATTTTCGCGAAATTACGATAACTGACAAAATTTTAACATTCGGTCAACTTTGACTTGACCGAAATGATTGAAAAACGCATCCGTAAGCCATAATTATTACATTCGAGTAACAATCAATCATTTACCTTCATTTTGCAACAAACGGAAAGTCTCTAGCACAATATGTAGAATTTTGGTGAATTTTTGAAAAAAAACATTTTCCTTAAGCTCCGGCGCAGACTCCGCTGAAAATCCTGTCATTTCTTGCGTCAGCTTGCCGTAATTTTTCGCCATTTCATATTATTCGTTACATAAAGTGTTATACATCAAAATGTGCGCAATTTCATGTAGAATACAACAGCAAATATATCATTCCTTTAGCTCTTCACAGTTTTTTATATTTACATCGAAATAACGATAAATAGAAAAATCAACCTTGGTCAACTTTAACTCGATCGAAATGGTTCAAAAATGCAATTGTAAGCTAAAAACTTACAGCCTAGTAATATTCAATCAATTTCCTTCATTTTGGCACAATTGGAAAGTCTCTAGCACAATATTTTGATTTTTGGTGAATTTTTGAAAAAAACTTTTTTACGTCCGCCGTTACTTTAATTCATGCATCATTTTGTGATAATATTTTCTCTGTGTTGCTTTAATCGTTTTACAATCTGTTATATACCAAAATCATCGCAATTTAGTGTACAATACAACTAAAAAAATTAACTCATTAGCTTCAACCGTTTTCCTTACAGCGCAATTTGTATACAATTATATAAGTTTTTTTTTTTTTTTTGCTGTCATATATTCCAATATTTATATATGATAATGATATTTTTATCATTTCTGATGGTTGCATACTAAACTTCAGGCAATGAGAAAAAGGAGCCAAAAAACTCTTAATCTTGAAAAGAAAGTCTGTGATTTTTTAAAAACTTTTTCCGCTCGGGCGCTACCTCTCAGAGGCCGGCATACGGGAGATGATTTTTGTAAATAGGGCTTGGCTTTAAAGGGTTAAACTACTGTATTAACCCCTTCGCCACTGGCCTGTTGCACTGCCAATAACGCTTGCATACTGCATGAGACTGCGAGTATATCAGTCATCATTTGCTCCCACTAAACTTTCTGTTATTCATATTTTTCATTTATATTCTTAAGTGAAAACATTGTGTACATACCAATGAATATTTTTCACCACATTGGCTATATATATATATATATATATATATATATATATATATATATATATATATATATATATATATATATATATATATATATATATATATATATATATATATATATATATATATATATATATATATATATATATATATATATATATATATATATATATATATATATATATATATATATATATATATATATATATATATATATATATATATATATATATATATATATATATATATATATATATATATATATATATATATATATATATATATATATATATATATATTATATATATATATATATATATATATATATATATATATATATATATATATACATATATATAAAAAAAGAGGAATATTTAGTGGAAAAAGTAATTGCAGAAATAGAAATAGTAGTAAAGTAGTAGAAATAAAGTATCAGAAAAAGTAGTAAAGTATTAGTAAAATAGTACTAGTAGTAATAGCAGTATATACTAGTTTTCTTCTTGAAACAGTTAGTATACATCAATGAATGTTTATGGCATTGGTAATAATAATAATAATAATAATAATAATAATAATAATAATAATAATAAAAAAATTCAACAGTAATACCACTACTACTACAACTTGTAGTAGAAAAAATAATGATAATAAAAATTACATGTAGTGTAAAAAAAAAACGAAAGAAGTTTTCAAAAACATAGTACACTTTCCTGTTGACCAAAAATACTCCTCTGCCCGAGCATTCATCCATTCACAGTCTGTCAATATCATCATCACAAAAAAGAAACAAAATGCATCTCGTGGGCAGGTGAAGTCGGGTGTGCAAACAGAGATCCCATTGTCACCCTCCGTGAAATCGGGGTGGGTCTGGGCGCTTGTCACAAAATTTATCTGTTATGAACTGCCAACCTTCATCGACAATGGGTTCAATGTCTTCTAAAATCTCGGTGTCGCTGTCATCCTCTAAGCAACTATAACAACTATCACTATAATCATCTGACAGATCTGGCAGGTATTCCTACCCAGGATCTGAAATACTATCATCCGACATCATGATACTGAAAAATAAAAAAACCTGTAAAATAACTGCAATCAAAAGGAGAAAAAGTTTAGCCTTCAATCCAAATGGTTTACTCACAAGATCGTGACAATGTTTCATACATAACAGCTTGAGGCGCACTGACGTGCTGCTGGACGATACCCTTATAATATCCCATATGAATATGACGTCACGGCGACCATCGGACACTCATTGGCTAGCTAGAATACGCCTGAAAACAGCTCTGCTCTTTTCGAGGAGGGATGAAAGACGTATAGGCGTACGTCGCGGTCTTTTATTACTGTACCGTAAAAGACGTACATGTGTACGTCCCGGTGGCGAAGGGGTTAAGGGAACAATGTAGGACTCTATTTTGCACTGTCAAGAATGCTGAGATTCCTATGTCTAGAATGCCAAGGCTTTCTGTATTAAGTCTTTAATCCTGGAAGCACACCATCCATTGTATCCAGAAGATTGTTCCTTATTGAAGGTGAAACCACACGATGTCAGAGCAGCAGCTACATCTACAGTTTTCATCAGCAACTCTTGCTAGACCAACTAGTTTTGGCAGCACAGTGGGGGTGTAGCTCTGTGTTCACGTCTAACTACTTGAGGGCCATCGAGATCCAGTAGGAAGACTGCTGTATGCTAGCACCTGTAGTTTTAGGAGGGGAGATAGGTATAGGTTCTTGCTACCGACCCCATTATTGATAAGTGGAGAACCATATGTATTGCAGTTTGTACATAGTAATATCATGCTGTACTTGTGCTTTGATGACAGTTTTATGCTTAGTTGTATTTGCTTTGTTTCTCTTAGGTAGGGGCAAACAAAGTTCATTAGAGTAAGTAATGTTGGACTTATGTTGCAGAGTCATTGCTCCTTATTGGAGAAAGCTACCCTAAGTTGATTAAGAACCACCTTTTAGTTGTTGGTTTAGCTCCCATCAGCTCTGCAGGGACAGAGGCCTAACTTGCTTGCTATTCTGTGTTGCATAGTCTCAAGCAATAGCTATGTTCAGGGTCCATGTTCCACCTCCTACAGTAGTGGACCTCACCTGATGAAGATCCTTATCTGACAACAACTTTCCATGGGATCGTATTTATCAGGTAAGCAGCGATAAGGATATTTTTAATATCTGATAATTTGGTTATAGGGAAATCTCTTACCCCCCCCTCCAGCACACAATATTGGAGTTAGCAAATGATAGAGGGTGAGTTTCAGCTCTTAAAATAATGATTTTTATGATAAAATCAATTTTTTAGATAATTACCCTCTATCATTGCGATCCATCCCTCCTCCCCTCGTAAGAGATTAAGAGAAGAATGACAACCAAAGCAGTCATTGTCTTACCCCCACCCTTCAAAGAGTGGCGGTAATTACAGTATTGGGAGCGTTCATTAACAATTGTTTGAATTTTAACACTTGTTGAACCTCTGCCAAGTGGTTGCAGATAAAGGAAATGATAGAGGGTAAGTACCCAAAAAATAGATTTTATCATAAAAATCATTATATCATTGTAATATGATACTTTATATTACAGATTTTTTTTAATTGTTTGTATTGACTTTTTACAGATGCTAATACTGTTCCGCCTGATATAACCCCTCAAGAACGTAAAGCTACATGCTTGATGACTGTTAGACTTGTACAGGTCAGTAACTTGTTGGCTTATAAATGATTAGGGTTTTAGAATATTTGATATATTTATGGAAATGATAAAACTTCTTGTATGTTTTAGGTTAAATCAAGTGTCACACAGGAGCAATTTCAGAAAGTTTATGGGCAAGTGTTAACAGTGGTGCCTTCATACAATTTACGAATTGTTTTTACAAAGCTTGCCTAATAAAATGCATCATATATCTAGAGAGATGGAACTCAGAATAAAAGTCTTATAAAATCAGAAGTAATGAGGACATTATGCACAAAGAATGAAAGAACATTAGCCAGAAAAATGGTTTTTAGGATTTTGTCTTTCAAATATTTGGGAACACAGCTATCCAATACTTGAGTCTCTTGAGTTGGAATTTAATGAAAGACTGACAAAGGTAAATCAAACATTTGGCAAGCTTAATGTGATTTGGAAATCAAATACTGTAGACTGAAATTGTATACTAAAATAAGATTATACATAAAAAAGTATGTTCTGTATAGGTATACAGACATGAATCCTGGTATGACAGAGAATTGTAAATGAAAGATTTTGTTGCTTTGTTGAAAAAGAATATTTGTTGTCAGCAGGATGTTGTAAGAAATTATGCTGTGAAAGATATTAGTGAAGTTTCATATGTAGATGAAAATAATGATAAAATGGAGATGAAAGTAAATTGAACATGGCTTCTACACAAGCCCTTGGAGACTACTATATGATAGTTTCAGCTGATCTGTGGGTGCCAGAAGAGTTGGAAGACCTATATGTACTTTCACGAGACTTGGAAGTAGGGAGGCTAGAGATGTGGAAGGAGCACTGGAAAGACATGAGAGGTGGAATTTCAGAGGCCCTTTGCATCACACATCATTGGAGGTGATGATCGTAGTCATACCTTGGATTAAGTACAATAGGAATAGATATCATACTAGATTGTTGTTTAATATTTTATTTACATGCAATTTAGATCTATTTTGCTTCCAGGCCTTATTTACCTTGCCCATTGTTTGATTGGCCTGTTTTAGCCTTCACTAAATTCCATTTCGTAAGAATTTGTACTGGATTTCATTGTTCAGTTTATTTTGAGTCTCATTTCTGTAGATATATGATGCAATCTATGGAGCAAGCATTTTGTGTGTGAGTGTTTTTTTATATATATATATATATATATATATATATATATATATATATATATATATATATATATATATATATATATATATATATATATATATATTGAAACAGCAGCATCTGTTTATTGTAAGGGTTTCCTCCCTTGATGTGGGACCACCTTGACATGGTGAGGGTGCTCTTGAACCCCAGGAATTTGTTCCCGGGTTTGAGTCCAAGAGTCTCATATTATTTTATATATACTTGGACTAATTTTGTGAAATTTTCCACTTTTTGTAAAATTTATTGGGCCTGATAAATAAGGAAAGATATCACAGCTGGGATTAGGTTTATATCCGAAGCTAAATAGTGGGAACTGTGGTAGGACCATCAACTGCCTGATAATGTTAGGACCTGAGAGTTATCAGATTGATATCTCAAAAGCGGAACTATTCATTAGGGCTGGGCCTCGGATTCCAGGGGGGTCTGGTTCTGGGGATAGGACTCTCGGCATTCTATCTGGTTTGCCCATGAAGTGATTAGGGTGGGGACAATTGTATTCTTGTAATATTTGGGTTTGGCTTGCACTTGGGCCACTCTTAATCATGTTGTGCCATCCCCCTGTGGGGTAGGGTAGGGGGCCAACATCTGGGAGTTGGTTCTCACTTGTGCCATTGGTGGAAGAATAAACTCTGTGAAAGGCTGATGGTATTTTTAATTAAGGTTTTCAGGTTTACTTTTTTTTTTCTCCCCTCAGTCTTTATGACAAGTCATTATAAAGATTTGAGTACCCCTGGACCCTTTGATGGTAGCAACTCGGCACAGTTGACAACCGCTGGAACCTCCTCCTTTAGAAAAATCAAAATAAAATCAAAATGTAATTACACTGGAACCTTATGCTCTAGTACAAAACAAACCCAAAAGAAATAAATACTATCTTGACCCAACCTTGACTTACTTTAACTCCCTCTTTGGGAGTGGAAGTTGGTCAAGGTTTCTAACCTTAGAAACGGAATGGAAAATTTCAGGTTAAAGTTTAAAACTACCCATTAAACAGATATTCAATGACAGAAATGTCATTTAGACAGAGAAAATACTTGGCTTATAGAAGCCACAACAAAGAGTCAGTCTGAGGACTATATGTCTGTAACAACAATAGATATAAAAATTAAAAACATGACACTATGAACAGCATTCAGGGTACCACTGCGCTTCCTGAGAACAGTGACGCACCAATCGAGAAGAATATTCTCTTGGACTTTCTTAAAAAAAGATATCCCAGAGTCCAAGATTGTGAGGTATATAATATACAGAGTAAAGATAAAAAATAAGGAAATGTTAAAAATCATTAAAATAAAATTTGATGGTCAAGATCTGCCCCAAAAAATAAAAGTTTTAGGTCAAAACAGAAATAAGGCTCTATGTCCCAAAGCCTCTACAGTGTCAAAACTGTAGTAAATTGGGCATGCAAAAAAGTATTGTCAATACGAACCTGTATGTGTGTATTGTGGATCTGAAGAACATGCCACACAATGGAATTGTAGCAAACCAAAATGTATAAATTGAGGGCAGAATCATCATGCAAGATCCAAAGAATGCATGTATTACATATACAATATGGAATTGAAAATGCTAAAAGAAAGAACAGGAATATTTATTAGAGAGGCCAAACTAGAACTGAAAGTGAGAGGAATTCAAGATCCTGCTAAGAAACTTACATTTGCCTCGACAACAAGAACTAATAATGAAACAAAAATACTTACAGATAGAAGTAACAAAGTGTGGGAAAATAAATCTCAAGAGGAAAATAATGCTTTACAGAAAAAAAACTAAAATAGTAAAGAATCAAGAAATGGGCACAAAGGATATGGGTAACATTTTATCCAACTTTTGAAACGTTAATGTAAATAGCACTACTACTACATAAGAAACAGAGGAAAGTCGTGATGGAGTGGAAATTAAAGATAAAAAAGGCCTTTGGAGAGAACACCACCCAAAATGAAAAAAACCAGCTATAATTAGAGCAACATTGGTTAAACCAGAGATAAAGGATATAAAGAAAGAACAAAAACAAACTAACAATATACCTTTATCTCCTAAAATAATAGTAAAACCTATGGATACAGATATCCAAAACACTGAAGTTAAGGATAACAATAATTATGTCAAGGTAGAAGAGATTACTCCATCACCAATAATTGGTACAAGAGCAAATGAAACAAGGAATGTGCTTGAAAACACATGTGGATGTAATGGTTGTGTTGTAGAATTGTGCATTAATAACAAAAATGTAACAGAAGGTGGTTTAACAAACATTATAAGAAATTTTATGAAATATAGAAAAAAGAAACTGCAGATTTGAGTACCCATGAAAAAGATTGCATGTGCATTGAACACTTAGTATATTATAAAGAAAAAACAAATGAATGTCATGAGTAAATTATTAGAAAAAATCCAAGTTGATAATACAAAATAAGAAAGAAAAACTCAACTGCTATTATAAAATATTGTCAATAGCTATATTATATAATGGAATGTAAGTGGTCTACAGACCAAATTACACCTAGGAGAAATACAATTACTAAAAGAATATGAACCATTGACATTATGGTTACAGCATGTCGACAAAACATCATCAACAATAGGTAAATATACCTTAGCATCAACATCACTAGAAGAAGGAAACTTAGGTACAGCCTTATACATACATAACAAAGTATGTTATCACAAAATACCTGTAAACATCGCTGACTTGCAAATGTAAGGTAGTAATTTGAATAAAAAAGATAATTATGTAATTTATAATTTATACAACCAGCCTAATAAAAATTATGACATTGACAAACATAAAAAATTACTTAATAATGCCAAGGAACCTACATTAATAGTAGGTGATTTAAATGCTCACAACCTGGTGTGGGACTGAAATTGTACAGAATCAAATAGAGCAGGGAGTAAAATAGAAAAATTCATAGATTCATATGACGTGCTGTAGAAATGATAACGAAATCAGCACATATATTTCTAAAACATATGCAACATTTTCCTCAGTCAACTTGACTATGTACAACAAACATAGTAGACAGATTGGATTGGAATACAGTCGACGACTTGCATACAAGTGATCATTTCCCAATATCAGTTTCATTATTACAAAATAATCCCACCAAGCATATCCCTCAGTATAACATTTATAAAGCAGATTGGGAGCGATATGAATTCCACACTAAGAATATCCTATCATTTGAATATTTAAGACCATAATGAAACTAATAAATTTCTTGTTAATTTCATTAAAAATGCTGCTGATAAAGCAATACCAAAATCAAAATCTCGTCCACTAAAACACAAAGTCCCATGGTGGTCTGAAAAACTAACAGAATTAATAAAAATAAAACACCAAATTGGAAGATGGTTAGATTATTTGAATGGAATGTTCAGTAAAATAAATAAAACATTACCGATATCAGAAGGAAAGTTACAAAAAATTAGTATATTATTACAAGAAATTGATACATAAAAACCTGTATACAACAAAATGTCTGCAAAATTTAAAAAAGAAGTAATTCAAGGAAGAATCATTTCATGGAGGAAATAAGTATCAGATCTCTCTAATAATACTCCTATACAAAAAATATAGGAAAAATTCAAGAAAATAAATGGCACCCATGTTAAACCACCTAGACATGCTATAATAAAAGATGGGAAAAGAATACTTGATCCTTAAGAAATAAGTAATGTAATAGGAGGAAATTTAGCAAAAATAAGTAATGACAAAAATTTAGATGAGCATTCCTGCACAAAGAAAAGTAGTATAGAATTACTAACAATAAATTTTGAAGCAATAGAAGATATATTATAGAAAATTTAATATGGAAGAGCTGGAATTTGCTCTGTTGAACAGCAATAAATCTGCCCCAGGTGGTTACAGTTTTTGTTTTGAAATGATCTGCCATTTAGCACCTTTGGCAAAGTCATACTTATTAGAGTTGTATAACCACTTATGGCTTTGAAATTTATTTCCTGATGAATGGCGTAAAGCTATAATTATTCCTATCCCCAAATCTGGAAAAGATCCCAGTAATGTAAACAATTACTGACCAATTTCTTTAACAAATTGTTTATGCAAATTACTAGAGAAAATGTTAAGTGCTCGACTAACATGGTACATTTGAGAAAATAAAATTTTGACTACCACTCAATTTGGGTCATAATGTAACATATCTACACTGGATTCTCTCTCTAACTTGGAAGACCACATATGAAGAGGATTTGAACAAAAACAAATTACTCTAGGCATCTTTTTTTGACATTGAAAAGACATATGATACTACATGGAGATATGCAATACTAAAATTGTTACATAAAAACAGCATCCGTGGACATTTACCTAGGTTTTTCCAAAACTTTCGGTCAAATTGCACTTTTGAAGCTAGAATTGGTGATGTATTGTCAAGTACATTTCCACTTGAAAATGATGTTCCACAAGGAAGCATCCTTAGTGGCATACTGTTTACTTTAGCAATAAATGATATCAGTAATAATCTAACTATTGGAATTAAAAGTAACTTGTATATGGATGATTTTGCCATATATTATTCAGCATCTCACATAAAACATGCAGAGCGAATCGTTGTTGAAGCTATAATAAAAATAGATGAATGGGCCTCATCTGTGGGTTTCAAGTTTTCTATACAAAAGACTCAAGCAGTAATGTTTTGTAAAAATAAAGAGTGGAAAAAAGGTGAAGAAATAGATTTAAAAATCAGAAATCATTCCATACCAGTTGGCCAGACTGCAAAATTTTTGGGATTAGTATTTGATACTCCCTTGAACTTTCCAGTTCAAGGGAGTATCAAATACTAATGTAAAAAATTTTGCAGTTTTTAGGTCCTGAACATTTATACGCTCCGGTCATTCAAAGGGATGATGTTCAAGTTGGAGATTGGCTCGATAGAGCTGATAGCAGTTCTAGAGGTTTGGTGGAAGACCCTCTTCCGCTTGATCTTGACGCTAATGAGTTGGCCAAGGCGTTGCAGTGAAGTTGGGATGATTAGGAAGTGCAACTTGAGGAAACTGCTACTGCCTTCAGACCAATCTTTGGCCCTTGAGAAGTTCTTAGGACCCAAGAAAGGCGCAAAGACCTCGGTAGGATTACTTTTGGCCGATCTTGCTGATTCAACTTTAGAACAGGTGGATGCTCTTGTTTGTGGAAAGGGTAATTCACTACGTTCTGGGCAATCTTTCAAAGTTACTGCAACCACCTCTTCATAGGCACAGGCATTTTATGCCACCCCAAGAGTTGCCCTGCAGCCCAGATAATTGGATTCGGACTTTGTTAGGTTGGGTCCGAATCTTTCTTTAGATCAATTTAATGAGGACAGCACTTCTTTTTTACCTTCCAGGAGGCAGCATCTATGGAGGCTTGGGTTCTATAACCTTACAGGCAATGTCTTGGCTAGACTTGTGGTCTATGGTGGTAGGCAGGATTTTGACAACAGCCTTCTTGAAGGATTTTTAAAGGAGTGTTATCCTTCTCTCTTCTTCTTCAGTCTGGGGCAAGACCATTTCTTTTCTGACCAATTATTGGTGAATATGTGGGCTAACTGGCTACTGAATAGGAGGGACTCTGCTATTTCTAGGGTGTGTGGATATATCAGCCCTGAGTCCATGCTTGCATTAAGAAATGGAACTTACTAGAATCTGTAGGACCTGGTTCAGTCCACAATTGATAGACAAGGAGCCGACAACATTGACTGGCACAAGTTCTGCAAAGGTTTCTAAATCGTCAGATTCTTGCTCATTCCAACATATCTTGGCGAGAGCCCACTTCATAGGAAACTTCAGACTTCAGTGGGTCCTGGTAGGGAGTGACAATTGTCTCCTAAGACCCCTAAGACCTCTTAGCTGCGTCCCTTTCAGCCTCGACTATCTAGAGGCACAGAGGGGCAGAGGTAAGCTAGAGGGAAACGGTAGTGGCTTACATAACATAAATGAAATCAAAATGTAAAAGAGCATTAAACCTAATTAAAAAACTATCGAACACTACTTGGGGAGCTGATAGACTCTTAATTGCAAAATCATTTAAGAGGACAAGACTTCTTCAACAATAACTCCGCATCTAGTACTATATTCCCAGGTAATGTCAGAAGTTGGGGGGGTGTTAGTATTCCGTCCAAGGTAACTACAGGCACTCTCTCCATGGCCATCTCTAAGGAGAAACATTGCGACTGCTCAATCATGGCCGTGACTGAGGAGGCAGATCAGGCCCTGCCTGAAGTGGTAATTTTTCTTTCTCCTTCCAGCTTTACAGAAGTGGCTATTGGACCATCAACTGTGAGGCAAAAAGAGGATAAGGCTCCCATCAAGAAATCAAACCAGGTACGGCTGCAACCTCCTTAGCTTAGTTTTCCTGACCATGACATTCATATCACATACAGCCATTTATCCATGTCATGCTTCACCTGATTCAGTAATCTCACCTCATTGACCTCAAGGAAGTGACTTCTCCACAGGAATCGTTTCATTTACAGCTGTGACATCGGTCTCGAGTGCGACAACTCCCCACGCTACAGAAGCCCTGCTTGGCCGTGACAGCAGCCTTGGCAATGCTGGTGTAGCAGAGTTCGTTCTTCTCGTCAGTCTCGTAGTAGGGAGCGTTCTCTTAGACGTTACTCTCCTGATCATCCAGGTAAACTTCGACCTGCTTCTCCTTGGGATCCTTTTGCTTCTTGGCCTCCATCTCCAATTCCTTCGACCTCTTGGGGATTCAAAGGATTTAAAGAAAGCTCTTCATTTTGTCGTAAGAATGAGTTTGATTATTCAGATTCGCATCCTTCTGTACCTCCCCAAGTTTTTAGGTCCTGAACATTTATACGCTCCGGTCATTCAAAGGGATGATGTTCAAGTTGGAGATTCGCTCGATAGAGCTGATAGCAGTTCTAGAGGTTTCGAATTGGAAGACCCTCTTCCGCTTGATCTTGACGCTAATGAGTTGGCCAAGACGTACAGTGAAGTTGGGATGATTAGGAAGTGCAACTTGGAGGAAACTGCTACTGCCTTCAGACCAATCTTTGGCCCTTGAGAAGTTCTTAGGACCCAAGAAAGACACAAAGACCTCGGTAGGATTACTTTTGGCCGATCTTGCTGATTCAACTTAGAACAGGTGGATGCTCTTGTTTGTGGAAAGGGTAATTCACTACGTTCTGGGCAATCTTTCAAGTTACTGCAACCACCTCTTCATAGGCACAGGCATTTTTATGCCACCCCAAGAGTTGCCCTGCAGCCCAGATAATTGGATTCGGACTTTGTTAGGTTGGGTCCGAATCTTTCTTTAGATCAATTTAATGAGGACAGCACTTCTTTTACCTTCCAGGAGGCAGCATCTATGGAGGCTTCGGGTTCTATAACCTTACAGGCAATGTCTTGGCTAGACTTGTGGTCTATGGTGGTAGGCAGGATTTTGACAACAGCCTTCTTGAAGGATTTTAAAGGAGTGTTATCCTTCTCTCTTCTTCTTCAGTCTGGGGGCAAGACCATTTCTTTTCTGACCGAATTATTGGTGAATATGTGGGCTAACTGGCTACTGAATAGGAGGGACTCTGCTATTTCTAGGGTGTGTGGATATATCAGCCCTGAGTCCATGCTTGCATTAAGAAATGGAACCTTACTAGAATCTGTAGGACCTGGTTCAGTCCACAATTGATAGACAAAGAGCCGACAACATTGACTGGCTAGTTCTGCAAAGGTTTCTAAATCGTCAGATTCTGCTCATTCCAACATATCTTGAGCGAGAGCCCACTTCATAGGGGAAACTTCAGACTTCAGTGGGTCCTGGTAGGGAGTGACAATTGTCTCCTAAGACCCCTAAGACCTCTTAGCTGCGTCCCTTTCAGCCTCGACTATCTAGAGGCACAGAGGGAGGCAGAGGTAGAGCTAGAGGGAAACGGTAGTGGCTTACATAAACAAGCAGGGACAAAGTCTCATTTGGGGGATACTGATGGTGGATCTGTTTGCTACCCATTTCAGCAGGAAACTACAAGTAATGCTTCTCAGTAGTTCTGGATCCTTGGGCAGTGGTGGAAGATGCCCTTCAACATCCGTGGGACAACCTGGATATTTCCTCCCTTTTGCCTGATTCAGCAGGTAATAGGGTAATGTTTTCCCGGAACCTCTGAATGACTTTGGTAGCTCCCTTGTGGTCACACGCCAAGCTGTACCTCAACCTTCTAACTACTGACAGAAGCTCCAAGAGAGATTCCCCCTTGGCACAATCTACTTTGCCAGCCTCGCGATGAAAGATATCATCAGTCTCAAGTCCCTGTCTCTTCACGGGTTGAGACTATCCAGTATCTCCTGCGAGCGAGAGGCTTTTCTCGCAGGGCAGCATCAGAGATGTCAGGATATCTTAGGAAACCTTCAGCAGCTGTTTACCGGGGGAAGTGGGCAGTCCACTATGACTGGTGTCATCAACGGGGTTTCTCTCCGGTCGGAATTTCTGTTCAGCAGGTAGTATTTTCCTACATAGGGAAAAGCTCCTTTCTGTGTCTGCCGTTTAAGGCTATAGGGGTACTTTGGGACTGGTTCTTTTTCTAAAAGGAGTGGATCTCTCAAACTCATGGGAGATTTCTGTGCTCTTAAGAAGTTTTGAGCAATCTTGTCCCCCTAGGGAACTCAAACCTCCTAGCTGGATTTGACGCTGGTTCTGAGCAGCCTTACCCATGCCCAATATGAGCCTTTATGGAGTTCTTCAGATAGGGCTTTAACCCTCAAGATTGTATTTTTACTGGCCTTAGCATATGCCAAGAGAGATTGGGGGAGCTTCATGACCTCTCTGCTGAGGTTAAACGTTCATGGGGCTGGAGTTCAGTGTCTTTCGAATTTGTCCCAGAATTTGTTGCTAAGACTCAGAATTCATCTGTTCCTGATGACAGTTTCGAGTCCTCCTTGACTCCGTCCCTTGTGGATTTTGTTGGTAGTGATCATAGTGAAATGCTCTCATGTCCAGTTCAGGCACTACGCTACTGTCATAAAAGGATTTCGGTACCTCAGACCTGGGTGCTGAAGGCTTTTTGTTAGTACTGGTTGGAACAAGAAGGAAGTGTCCAAGAATACCATCACCTGGCTACGGGAGGTTATCAGAAGTACATATGCTTCTTCTAATGTAGCTGACAGCCCACTAAGATCTAGGGCTCGTAATTTCTGGAGTCTCGGCCCTTCCATCACTTTTAAGAAGAATCTATCGGTTCAAAGAGTTTTGAGGGATGGTATGTGGAATCGTCAGACACCTTTACCTCTTTTTACCTGAGGGACGTCACTCATAGGTCCGTGGACACTTTTCCTTGGGTCTGGTGGTGGCTGCCCAACAAGTGTCTAACTTACCTGTGCTGCTTGTGGGATGTTGGTGAAGAAGGAATGGTGATTGTGGTGAATGGTTTTATTTCCTTCTCCTTTCCCTTCTTTGCTGCCGGCAAGCAGCGAAGAGGACAGTCTTCAGCATGAATCTCTCTAGATACAAGCGAGTTGGACATCGTTCTTTTCTTTACTTTTCATACATTGAGCTAATCTCAGAAATAGAATGATGCCATTCTGCCCTCTTAAAATGGAGTATTCTCTTCATAGACCAAGGCAGTTAACCTGTTGTGGGTTTTACAACAGATACAAATCCTCCTGTTCTTCTTGGCACATTGTAGCATCTTATTCTCTTTGTGGCAAAAGCCCAGATGTCTGGTGTCTAGGAAAACCTTTTCTCCTCTTAGTCAGAGGCTTTCAACTCCTTCCTATACTCCAACAATGGTCAGGAAGTGAGCCCAGTTGAGCCTGACCTACAGTTGGTCATTACAGTACTTACTTTTCCTCCCACCAAGAAGTAAGTCTCCCAATGTAAAGGCCAAAGGTTTGTATTCATATGGGAACATATCTTAAATTTTTTAATCAACTTATATTTTTCCTAAGATACAAACCTGAGGCATTTACATTAATGGCCCACCTCAGCCACCCTCATCCAGTTTTCCCTAGGCTAGAAGATCACTGGCTGCGTCATAGGATACTTGGGGGCAAGGGAGATGAGGATCTGCCTACTCATTGGCCACATTGGATGACACTATGTATTTCCCCATACCTTGATACTATTACACAGATTTTTTTTTTTTTTTTTTTTTGGAATACAGCTGCTCAGGAGAAGTTTCCATTGTAAAGGCCTAAGGTTTGTATAGTAGGAAAAATATGAATTGATTAAAAATTTTTGATATTTAACATGAATGCCAGTGGCACAAGACCTTCCTTAGTTTTGCTTAGTTAACACTGTCAAGTGCATTTTTCTAATAAACAAAAGCCATTGGAAGGGAATTTTTAAATTCTATACATTGCCTCACAGTATTTCCTAATACTAATGTACATGTATTTGAACATTGTAAACCATCTTATTTGTCTTCAGGTTTTTATCAGTTACTTTTTCTGGTTTGTTGAGAATAAGCATACTTAATATTTTGATTACATCTGATGTATGTGCAGTATCTCTAAAGTCCGGCGACCTTTCTTTGTTATATTAGCTGTGATTTCCAATTCCCAGTCATCAGGTTGTTTCCTCATTTCATATTATCCAAAGCAGTTCAGTTAGAACATGAGGTGTCATTTCATTTTCATCTAAAATCATCCTGCTTTGATTCCATTGCAACCTTTTGTTTTCCTTCTAAGTGTCTTTGTTATTGTTTATTCTTAAAGAACTGTTACTTCCTTCATATTTAGAGTTGTCAGTCTGTCAGCTGACTAATGACATGCCCCTCAAAAGGGTTTGATGGGAAGGCCTAGCTTTCATTGCTGTGGGGTCAGTGGCCATGACTGCCATTCAAGCAGTGTCTTTTCTAGATCTGTGGCTGAATGCACTAACTGATTTATTTGTGATGGGTGTTGCAACTCCAGATGAGAAAACTATTTTCGAGAGATTATTATTGTGTGAAGGAAGAGCTCTCACTTTTCTTGCTCATTGATGTTTGAACCAGTGGATTTTCATCACTTTGTAGGAGAGATATGAATCTCTCATTTCCAGGCAGGTCTCAAACAGCAGCATCCTTGCCATTAGAAACAGCAGAGTGCTGGGTTCCTCACTTCTCTTTCCCATGAAATGTGTGGGCACAACAATTGAGTTATGAAGGGTGGACTCAATCCTCAACTGTACTTTGTCATGTAAATCATTGGATAATTCCCCAGGTCAAAATTGTCACCAGTAACAAGACCTTTTTCTTCAGGTATTTTGAAGAAATGAAACTCTCAAAAGCCAAGACAACCTACTCAAGTATCTCCTTCAAAGAAAGGTGTGAAACTCCCCCAGTCCTTTCATCTCCCCCCTATCCCTTTTGCTTTCTTATCACAGTCCCAACTAGCAGAGGAGGTAAAATAAAAAAGAAAAGAAGAAACACTAGCTGAGGTTGGCAGTCCCCCTCCTGCACTGCCAAGAGTAGAGGTTTGCCTTTCTCACACTTGGGTCAAGTGGCAGGTGGCCTTGGGTGGTGTCTGTTTTAAGTGATGGTCGCAGAATACCATCCTCTTTCAAAGCCCAGTTCAGTTTCAAACCAATTTCCCAGAGGGGCCCTGCCTTGTTGGAGCAGGTAAAAGTGATGTTGAAGAAAGATATTGTAGAGGTGGTGAACTATCCTTCTCCAGGCTTATACAGCCTATTATTCATTGTGGAAAAAACAGAGGTTGGAAACTGGTAATTGGCCCATCTTCCTTGATTGAGTATGTACAGCAAACTTGTTTCGAGATGGAAACGGCTCTTAGAAGGAGACTTCATGCTATCAATAGGTCTTTTGGATGTGTATTTTCAGATACTCACTCAAGATTCTTGGAAATATCTGTTTTGTGTTTGGAGATATGGTCCTCCAGTTCAAAGTGCTTTGCTTTGGACTGTCTACAGCTTTCAAGTGTTCCAAGAATGTTCAGTTTGGTTCTAGCTTGGGCCCATTCAACGTAGATTCATCTACTGTAGTATCTCGAACATTGGTTAATCATGGCCTTGTCAAAACAATGTCTGATTAAAGACAGCTTATGTGTAATGGTATATTGGAAGAAATTCAATCTATTCCCAAGCAGCAAACAAAGTATCTGGGTATGCTCTTGGATTTTGTGATAATGAAAGCCTTCCCAGCGAAGTCCTGTAGAGTCAATATCAAGGAATTAACGAGCCAATTCTTGTCTCGACAGGAGTAACCAGCTCAGTTCTGGCAGTCAGTTCTTGGCCACTTATCATCTCTAGAGAAACTCATTCTTCAGTCACTTTCATTTATGGTTTCCAATGACAGCTGAAACTGATTCAGTCAGTTCACCTTCATTCTCCCCTCTAACTTGTCCCACTGAACTGGGAGGTCAGGAAAGATCTACAACAGTGGTTAGGTGACAGACATCTGGAAGGCCCTTGTCCTCCTCTCCAGATGATCTCCCTTTCTTGGATACCTTGAGAAGAGGATAGGGGCTCACCTGAAAGTGAGTTCATTCCTGGGTGGTGGATAATTCAGTGTTTTGGAGATGTTAGCTGTGCTACCATTCCAAGAAATCTGAAGGATCATTCTGTGATGCTGATGAGTGACAACACCACAGTAGTTACCTACATCAGCAAGCAATGGGAAACAGTTTCTCAAACTCTGTCACCTAGCTGTGAAAATCCATGAGTGGGCTGTGTGCCGTTCAGTAGAGCTGTGGGCTACATACACTCCAGACAGCCAAAATGTGTCAGCAGACCTGTTAAGCTGCCAGAATCAGGTGGCAGGTATGGAGTGGTCTCTATATCCCCAGGTAGCGAAAATACCGTTGAAGATGTGAGTTCTCCCCTTCTTGATATTTTTGTGACTAGCTTGAATAAGAAACTTCTTTTATTCTCTAATTTCAGATCATTGGGAATTGATTAAGATGCATTCTAGCATCCCTGGGACAATCTGGATGTGTATACATTGCAGCCTTCCAGGTTTCTTCTCAGAACAATCAACAGAGTTTTTATCACTCCAAACCTATGAATGACTGGTAGCCCCTTTGTGGCTTCAGGCCAAACTGTAAGCAAATCAACTTTCCCTACTGATGGAAACTCAGAGCTATCCCTATATCCCAGTCTTCTTTGTCAACCCCATGTTTGAAGGTACCATCATTCAGTTCACTCCTTTTGTCTGCTGTGTGGAGGTTATTCAGCGTATCCTGCAAAAGAGAGGGATTTTCTTGCTAGGTTGTACAGGAGCTGTCAAGATATCTCTGTAAGTCTTCCACCAATCTTTACAAAGGAAAGGCAATTTTCTGTGATTGGATATGTAGAAGGGATACTTCTTCAATCTATTACTTTACCAGAAATATGTCCTCTTAACCCAATCAAGTAGCAGCTGATTCATTTTCCATCACTGGGAGATGTTCATGGACCTGGATGTATACTTGAAGAGTACAGAAGGTAACTCCTTTTCTTTGGTGTGTGTAGCTACTACTGCTATTAAGTATTAAGTTTGAATGTGAAAAAATTAATTTGTTTTAAAATATGTTTTTGAGAAAAGTAATTTACACACTCAAGGGGCAAGCATTGTTAAAGTTATGGTAAGTAGTTTAACCCAACCACTGGTGTAATCATTAACCCTTAAACGCCTATTGGATGTATCATACGTCGACTAAAATTGTCTGTTGGGTGCGAGTGGACGCACCCGCGTCGACTACAAAAATTTCAACCTTCGGTCAACTTTGACTCGACCGAAATGGTCGAAAAACGCAATTGTAAGCTAAAACGCTTACATTCTAGTAATATTCAATCATGTACCTTCATTTTGCAAATTGGAAGTCTCTAGCACAATATTTCGATTTATGGTGAATTTTTGAAAAAAACTTTTTTCTTACGCACCGGCGGTAACTCAGCCGAAAATTTAATAAATTCTTTCGTCATTTTGTCGTAATTTTTGCACTGTTCTATATTAGCTGTTACATAAAGTTTTATATATGAAAATGTGCGCAATTTCATGTACAATACAGCAAAATACAACCCATGGTTGTAGCTTTTATCAGTTTGGAAATATTTTCATATAAACCACGATAACTGCCAAAATTTCAACCTTCGGTCAACTTTGACTAGACCGAAATGGTAAAAAAACGCAATTTTAAGCTAAAACTCTTACGATCTAGTAATATTCAATCATTTACCTTCATTTTGCAACCAATTGGAAGTCTCTAGCACATTATTTCGATTTATGGTGAATTTTTTAAAAAAAATTTTTCCTTACGTCCGTGCCAGAAATTCTTTCGTCACGTTGTCGTAATGTTTGCACTGTTTTATATTAGTCGTTACATAAAGTTTTTATATGGAAATGTGCGCAATTTCATGTAGAATACAACAGAAAATAACTGATGGTTGTAGCTTTTATCAGTTTTGAAATATTTTCATATAAATCACGATAACTGCCAAAATTTCAAGCTTGGTCAACTTTAACTCGACGAAATGGTAAAAAAACGCAATTATAAGCTAAAACTCTTACATTCTAGTAATATTCAATCATGTACCTTCATTTTGCAACAAACTGGAAGTCTCTAGCACAATATTTAGATTTATGGTGAATTTCTGAAAAAAAAAAAATTTTTTCCTTACGTCTACTTGCCGCAGTAACTTCCGGCCGAACATCTCAGAAATTCTTTTGTCATGTTGTCGTAATGTTTGCATCGTTTACATTAGTCGTTACATAAACTTTTATATATGAAAATGTGCGCAATTTCATGTAGAATACAACAGAAAATAGCTCATGGTTGTAGCTTTTATCAGTTTTGAAATATTTTCACATAAATCACGATAACTGCCAAAATTTCAACCTTCGGTCAACTTTAACTCGACCGAAATGGTAAAAAAACGCAATTGTAAGCTAAAACTCTTACATTCTAGTAATATTCAATCATTTAACTTCATTTTGCAATAAATTGGAAGTCTCTAGCACAATATTTCGATTTATGGTGAATTTTTTTTAAAAACATTTTCCTTACGTCTGCACGGTAACTCGGCCGAACATCTCAGAAATTCTTTCGTCTCGTTGTCGTAATATTTGCACCGCTGTAAATTAGTCGTTACATAAAGTTTTATATATGAAAATGTGTGCAATTTCATGTACAATGCAACAAAAAATAACTCATGGTTGTAGCTTTTATCAGTTTTGAAATATTTTCATATAAATCACGATAAATAGAAAAAATTCTACTTTTGGTCAACTTTAACTCGACCGAAATGGTCGAAAACTGCAATTGTAAGCTAAAACACTTACAGACTAGTAATATTCAATCAATTAGCTTCATTTTTCAACAAACGGGAAGTCTCTAGCACAATATTTCGATTTATGGTGAATTTTTTGAAAAAACATTTTTAAATCCATTCGTTATTAATTCATGCATCATTTTGTGATAATATTTTCTCTGTGTTGCTTTGATCGTTTTAAAATTTGTTATATACCAAAATCATCGCAATTTAGTGTACAATACAACTAAAGAAAAATTAACTCGTTAGCTTTAACCGTTTTGCTTACAGCGCGATTTGTATACATAGTTTTTTTTTTTTGCTGTCATATATTCCAATATTTATATATGATAATGATATTTTTTCATTTCTGATGGTTGCATACTAAACTTCAGGCAATGACAAAAAAATGAGCCAAAAATGAACTCTTAATCTTAAAAACTTAGTGTGCTGTGATTTTTGAAAAAACTTTTTTCCGCTTCGGCGCTAACTCACCGAACGCCGCCAGCATACGGGAGACGTTTTTGTAAATAGGGCTTCGGCGTTAAAGGGTTAAGAGCAGTAGTGGAAGCTTTTTATTAAAATAAAGGTTTTAAACATCATGTAAGAAATCTGGCAATATTCTTGATCATAAATACCATTGTTGAAGAAAAAGAACCCACCCCCTAGAGCCATTTTGTCTGGAAGGTAAATGATTTTTGATGATATTGACATCCCACTGACTTTACGAGAATTTGATTGGTTCAGAATGCTAGATATTGAATGGAAGAATGTAAACAAAGCTGGACTTCCTTGGTTGGTAGGAGGTCTTAAGTTAGAGTGATTTCTATTCCTAACATTTAATATTTAGGTAATTCTTTCCCTTGATAACTGAACATTATTGGTTTATATTTACTGAACAATTTTTTTAAAGTTTACTTTTTAATACTTTTCCGTTTGCAGGGAGGTGATATGGCTTTGTCAGAGCTACTGCAGGTTTTAGAATCAGCTTCACTCCTTCCCCATCATGTCACCACCTTTATGACTGCTTTGCACCAGGTAAGTACAGTATACCACAGCTTATGGAATTTACTTAGCTAATTTGATTTTTAAAAATATCTTTGCAGTGCTAATATCTGATGAAAATATATACACACAAAAAAAACTTGATTTTATTTACAGTGATGTACTGTACTGAATACTTTGTATGGAAACATGGGAGAGAGAGATAGAGTGGGGGGGGGAGCTGAAGTTCATTATGATACTTTGTTTTCTCAAGCAGTTTTCTTATTTAGAATACTTCAGTGACTGCCTTACTCTTCCTCATTTTGACATATGCTCAGGATCATCATTAATTTTATTTGTTGCTATTATCAAGTTCTTTCAGTGTATTTTGCTAGAATAGGTAATTTTGGATGACTCTCTTACTGTTAAAGATAGCTATATCTATGTTGCCTGGGGGGGGGGTTTGCGGTAAGCATTCAGAATGAGAGATGATGATGATAGCTAGGTTGCCCTGGATGACTGTATCGTTCACCTGTTCTCCATCAGGTGTTGTGTGAATAATTTAGCTCGTCGGAATTCTTGCTTTTTTGCCAAGGATGGTAATTGGTGATTTGCTAGTTGCTGTTGCCTGTTTCAGGGTGTTGACTTTTTTGTTTTGTTTTATTTACTCCAGATGTCTATAACTGATTGTATTCCATTGTATTATATACGCACTGTATTCTGTAGTGTTACATAGGCACAGTTTGTGCTGGTTGTAGGGGTGAGGAGTGTGATGTCAACGAGATATGAAGAGTAGGAAATGATTTGATGAATTATAATTCCTTTTACACAGGAAGGGGAAAAAGTCAGTATTGAGTAAAAAGACCCTTGACTTCTCTTCCTGTTTCATTGTCAGCTCATTCATCTCCTAATTACCCTCCTCTGTCCCATACTCTCTGATACCTCCTTCTCTGCCTAGACATAATCTTACAACCTCAACTCCACTTTCTGCTCCCCTTTTGTTCAGGAAAAATGTATTCTAAAACTAGACAAGATGTTAACCCTTAAACGCCTGTTGGACGTTTTAAACGTCGTCAAAAATTGTCTGTCGAATGCCGAGTGGACGTTGCAAACGTCGACTGAAAATGCTTTTTTTAAATATTCGCGGAAAAATAATTATAGGCCTAGTTTGCGGAAGATTTCAAATCACGCACCTTGAGGGATGCTGGGAGTTCACAGATCAAGCTGTTGTTTTGTTTATAAGCGTCACCCAGATGCGCATGCGCGAATTCCCTCCTTCTCGCACCAGATAGCATCAGCGTCGGACCTTGTGGGAGCGATTTTTTGACCCATCCGTGTTTTGCAGAACTTTGGCGAGTGTTTGCGCATTCGTGTTGTAACAGGACGTTTGCAGAGATGTCACAAAGCCGTCAGGACCGTGAAAGGCGCATACTGCCTGTCGGTAGTGAGCGTGTGAGACGAGTTTTAGACTGGGTTGCTGGAGAAGGACCCAGTAGCCAAAGTGACCCAGCTTCTCAGCGCCGTGTTGTTCGCCCATGTGTGACCGAATCCGACCAAGGACCACATCCCGTGCCTTTTAAGACCCCTAGGAAGCATCGGGGTGTCCTGAGGGGCATCCGTAAATTTTTGAAAAAAAAATTTTCCTTCGCTGAAAATCCTGTCATTTCTTGCGTCTGCTTGCCGTAATCTTTTCGCCGTTTCATATTATTCGTTACATAAAGTGTTATATAACAAAATGTGCGCAATTTCATGTAGAATACAACAAAAAATAAATCATTCCTTTAGCTCTTCACAGTTTTTTAATATTTTCGCCGAAATCACGATAACTGACAAAATTTTAACATTCGGTCAACTTTGACTCGATCGAAATGATCGAAAAACGCATCCGTAAGCCATAATTATTACATTAGAGTAACAATAAATCACTTACCTTCATTTTGCAACAGACAGAAAGTCTCTAGCACATTACTTAGATTTTTGGTGAATTTTTGAGAAAAAAATTTTTCTCCGCTCCGCGCACGCGGACTCCGCTGAAAATCCTGTCATTTCTTGCGTCTGCTTGCCGTAATTTTTTCGCCATTTCATATTATTCGTTACATAAAGTGTTATACATCAAAATGTGTGCAATTTCATGTAGAATACAACAAAAAATATATCATTCCTTTAGCTCGTCACAGTTTTTTATATTTACATCGAAATAACGATAAATAGAAAAAAATCAACCTTCGGTCAACTTTGACTCGATCGAAATGATCGAAAAACGCATCCGTAAGCCATAATGATTACATTCGAGTAACAATCAATCACTTACTTTCATTTTGCAACAAACGGAAAGTCTCTAGCACATTATTTAGATTTTTGGTGAATTTTTGAAAAAAAAATTTTTCTCCGCTCCGCGCGGGCGGACTCCGCTGAAAATCCTGTCATTTCCTGCGTCAGCTTGCCGTAATTTTTTCGCCGTTTCATATTATTCGTTACATAAAGTGTTATACATCAAAATGTGCGCAAATTCATGTAGAATACAACCAAAAATAAAACATTCCTTTAGCTCTTCACAGTTTTTTAATATTTACACCGAAATAACGATAACTGACAAAATTTTAACGTTCGGTCAACTTTGACTCGATCGAAATGATAAAAAAACGCATCCGTAAGCCATAATGATTACATTCGAGTAACAATCAATCACTTACCTTCATTTTGCAACAAACGGAAAGTCTCTAACACAATATTTAGATTTTTGGTGAATTTTTGAAAAAAAATTTTCTCCGCTCCGCTCGGGTGGACTCCGCTGAAAATCCTAGCAATTCCCGCGTCAGCTTGCCGTAATTTTTTCGCCGTTTCATATTATTCGTTACATAAAGTGTTATACATCAAAATGTGCACAATTTCATGTAGAATACAACCAAAAATAAAACATTCCTTTAGCTCTTCACAGTTTTTTAATATTTACACCGAAATAACGATAACTGACAAAATTTTAATGTTTGGTTAACTTTGACTCGATCAAAATGATAAAAAAACGCATCCATAAGCCATAATTATTACATTCAAGTAACAATCAATCACTTACCTTCATTTTGCAACAAACGGAAAGTCTCTAGCACAATATTTAGATTTTTGGTGAAATTTTGAAAAAAATAATTTCCTCCGCTCCGCGCGCGCGGACTCCGCTGAAAATCCTGTCATTTCCTGCGTCAGCTTGTCGTAATTTTTTCGCCGTTTCATATTATTCATTACATAAAGTGTTATACATCAAAATGTGCGCAATGCCATGTAGAATACAACAAAAAATAAATCATTCCTTTAGCTCTTCACAGTTTTTTAATATTTACATCGAAATAACGATAAATAGAAAAAATCAACCTTCGGTCAACTTTAACTTGATCGAAATGGTTCAAAAATGCAATTGTAAGCTAAAAAACTTACAGCCTAGTAATATTCAATCAATTTCCTTCATTTTGGAACAGTTGGAAAGTCTCTAGCATAATATTTCGATTTATGGTGAATTTTTGAAAAAAACGTTTTTTTACGTCCGCGCGTTACGAATTCATGCATCATTTTGTGATAATATTTTCTCTGTGTTGCTTTAATCGTTTTACAATCTGTTATATACCAAAATCATCGCAATTTAGTGTACAATACAGCTAAGAAAAATTAACTCATTAGCTTTAACCGTTTTGCTTACAGCGCAATTTGTATACAATTATATACAAGTTTTTTTTTTTCACTGTCATGTATTCCAATATTTATATATGATAATGATATTTTTTATCATTTCTGATGATTGCATACTAAACTTTAGGCAATGGGAAAAAAAGGAGCCAAAAATGAACTCTTAATCTTAAAAACTAAGCGCACTGTGATTTAAAAAAAAAAAACTTTTTTTCCGCTTTGGCGCTACCTCTCAGAGGCCGCCGGCATACGGGAGACGTTTTTGAAAATAGGGCTTTGGCGTTAAAGGGTTAATCTTTAGAAAGTGTTAGGTGTTTGACTAAATTAAGGTCTTGAGAAACCAGTCCACTTTTCCTCATGGTGTGTGCTCTTTTTTGCAGTCCCCTTTGAGAGGAAAGGTGTTGGTGGCCCTATCTGTCTGTAACCCAAGCTTAGGATTCCCCTGCGACAGTTGGAAGACCATTGCCAGGGATCAGTTCTTGGGGCGAGGTTGTTCTGTTCTCCCTGACACCTGCCTTTCATCCATCTTGATCAGTTAGGTGTTTGGCTTGCTTGCCAAAAGATCATTTTGGAAGGTGTAAATTTTTGCACCAGTTATCAACATCATCAGATTCAAATGGTAGAAAGGTAGCTTAGTCTTCATTCATAATTTGAGAATAACAATGATTGTATGTCAGTCCTTTTTTTTTTTTTGTTCCACTTCTAATGGTAATATTGTTTAGTATATCAAACATTTTTGATTAGTGTCTGTACATAAGTCTCACTCTGTTCCACTCCTTTTCTCCTTGTAATCTATTTCTTCTACCTGTACTGTCTCTAGCATTTGCTGTTTGTGGCTCCTCTTCCACCATCTCTGTTCTTTTTTGGCTTCTGCATTATTAGCAGGTGCCTCAGTTGAATCCAAACAAGATGCCGTTTAAATACCCCTATTGGCTGTGGTTTCTTCTAAATTGACAACATTTTGTCCGGGAGACAGTTATGAGTAAGGAAGTCATGTCCGCTATTGCTGTCCCACCATTTCCCCTCATTCCAACTGCCCTCCCAGCCTTGCATGATGAGTGGTGTTTTGTCACAGTTTGCTCTACTGCCTGTTGGTGCTTCTAGTGTGGTGCAACATGAAGGTGCACTCTTTATATTTAATGTGTTAAGTTATCTTTTTCAGCTGTTTCTTGGCATATCAAGAGCAGGTGCTAGGGTGTTATCACTTTCTATGCCATCTCACAATGTATCTGAAACAACACCATAAGAGGACACTCCTTCTGGCACCTTCTCTTTGTGTTGCCTTTGGTTTTCGTTTGAGGAGTCAGCTCCTGCCACTCCAGTTCACTCTGCTGCCCTTGGAGATGAGGAACTTGATTTAGAGGACTTGTCTTCCATGTTTGAATGGTTCATATTTGCTGTGCTTCCCTTTATCCTCACTTGTGTGAGGATGCGGATTTGATAGAGGCTAGGTCTTTGTTCTCCTTAAGGTTGTTGATTCCAGCTGAGTCTTAAAAAACTTGAGTTTTCTATCTTGGTCAGAGCATGATTTGGGAAGATTTATGCTGTTGTGGGGTTAGTTGATTGCAGGGATTTTAAGAGGTTTATAAAAAACTTTGTAGTCCATGGAACAGCTTTCTTGAAAATGCAAATCAAGTCTTTATACATCCTTACTTATACCCAAATCCACAACTTGACTCAGTAGTACATACTCTTGAGGTGGCTGAGCTTGTCCATTAATGCCAGACAAAGACAACCTCCCTTCTTATCGTCAGACAAAGACAACTTCCCATCTTATCGTAGGAAGATAAAGAAATCTTCGATTTGGGAATTGAGTGCAGGAGCATTTCATTCTCTGTATTAACCTCCAAGCTACAAACTTTCCATTTTTCCCTGATGAAGTCCTCTCTCTCTCTCTCTCTCTCTCTCTCTCTCTCTCTCTCTCTCTCTCTCTCTCTCTCTCTCTCTCTCTCTCTCTCTCTCTCTCTCTCTCTCTCTCTCTCTCTCTCTGAGGGGGGTTGTCTTCTTCCTCCAAAAGGTTTGGTTAAGGCCATAGTGTGGGAGTGGGGATCATATTTCTTGATTCCTTGAACTTCACAAAATCTTGGCAAATTATGCTCAATGGAAGAAACATCTGGAGCTCTAGGTTGTCCCCATAATTGGAGGATTACATTTGTGGCCCATGGCCCGAGTTTGAACTGTGTGGACCTGTACAGAGGCAGTTTGTTATTCAAAGTGTTGCAGACTTGGTCCACATTAGCAGACCATTCTGATGGGAAAATCTTGTGTTATACTTAGCGAGTTAGCAGTGACTTTTTGACCCAGAATGAACATTTTTATACTTAGTGAGTTGGCAATGACTTTTTGACCCATAATGAACATTGGATGTAATCATGATCTTTTGTCTTGAAGATCTCTCCTAATAGGTAGCAATGATCCTCAGAATGAGTCCGTGTTTCTGAGTATGCCAGGTATTTTTGTTGAACATTAGGCCATTTCCACCTTCCAATGACTACATGAATGCATGGAGACCCAAGAAAATCACCTGCAGCTCCAGGAAGTTACCTCTCTGATGTTCATCCTCTGGCCATAGACTAATGAGTGAGCCTCCGGCCTTGGTTGGAAATGTCCATGAATAAGAATTCCTCTGGTTCCTCCAGCTTCAGGTTCCTCTTCTCTCTCCACGACAGGCTGTTCATTATCATTTCCTATGTTACTGGGACTGGGATGTCTTCTGGTATGGACCCTGGCTTCCAGAATCCTGCAAGCTGAAGTTGGTAAAATTGAATTATGAAACTTTTTAAGGGAACCAACTTCCTCAGGAAGTCCAGATGCCCTTTTGCCACTTGCCACTCTGCTATCGGAAAAGTGCCCTTTGAAAATGGTTATAAGTTGGGCTGTAACCATTGAATTCTAGCCTCTGAGGGACTGTGCTTCCTTCTTGATAGTGCTGTATTGATATTTATGCCCAGCCATGTTGCTTCTGTGGATGAGGTCTGATGTGATTTCCCCATATTGACCTGGAGGCCAGGACAGCAGTAAAGGCTCAGTAAGGTAACTGTCTGTTCTGATCTCAGTGGTAAGATTTGTCAGGTAACAGCAACGCTAGATAGCCATCATGTGAGCTCAAAATGCCACTGCTGCCAACAACCTTGTAGGGACTTGGTACTGTTGCCAGCCTGAAGCACAGGACCTTAAACTGCTATTCTTTGTACAGCCAGGTGAAATGCATATATTTCATGGAGGCAGATGGATCATTGGTGGAAGTATGAGTCCTTGAGATCAGAGATGCTAAAAAGTCCCCCTTCTAGATGGATCTCCATACTGAATCCATTATCTTCATCCTGAAGGGAGTGACCCTCTTAAACTTTTTTAGACAACTTATGTCTATTATTGGTCACCTTCATCTCTAGATTTTCAGGACTGTGAATGGCTTGCTATAGAACCCCAGCAACACTTCAGTAACTACTTCTTGGCTCCCTTCTTCAGCATGAACTGGATCTTTTTATTTATGGCCCCTGCACTTGAGAGTTGAACTTGATTAGTAAAGGAGAGAGGTGAGAGGTTGTCCCCAAGAAGGGAAAGCAATAATCTTTTTGTAGTACAGGTTGACCATCATTAATCTGGCATCATTGGGACCTGGAGGGTGCCGGATTAGCCATTTAATAGGCTAGAATACACAAAACCTAGTAGCTAAGCACCTCATCTTAGAATTAAAATATCCCATAAATCAGTACAAGTTGGTTAATAAAGAAAAGACAGTTATCAAATACAGGTAGTGCTCGAGTTACGATAATTCGACTTATGATATTTTGAGTTTACGATGGGGTTAGCAATTAATACCGGTACGAAAATATTTAGGAAATATTTTTAGATTTCGCGCAGGCAGCAGGTACAATCAGGCAGCGAGAGAGACCAACTTACAATAGGAAAGCTTCTTTTCCTCCATCTCTTTATTCCATCTGCTAGTTAAAACAGTAAAAGAGAATGATAAAATTATTGTTAGTAAAATGCTATACTCTTGCGTAAATGCGTACAGCCATAAACAACCGAACGGGAAACTGTTGTTTTGCTAATAATCGTATCGGGTAACAACTGTTATGCTTGTATTTCAACCATCGTACGGTAATACACAATTACTGTAGTTATGTTGCAAATGACGTCAAATACTGTACAATAGGACTGATATACTTTTTACACTATACCCGTATTCGCTTTGGAGAAAAGATCGGCAGGGAAATATACTGCTACAGTAACTTCAAGCTGTAACTTGTAGCTAAAGCTGAGAAAACAACGTTCAGGCTGCTAATGGGTATAAATTATTGTGCATCGGCAACACAGATGAAACTCGACGTAAATAAAACTGGAGAGAATGTATTTTAATCAAAACTACTGGTCATGAAAGAATACAAATTACTACTGTTTTCATGCCGATAAAAGATAAATACGTAAGCTCGTATTATGATGAAATCAAGAGAAAATAGCGAACGGAATCTTTATTTTTTTTTTTTTACACAAAACAAACATGCCCTCAAAATGGCCAGCCGCGATTCCCGCGAACGTCGTATATTAACGAAAAAAATAGCTGAATTAATTTCACAATGAGACGTATTTAAGTTATATTTCGACTTAAAAACATGTCGTATAACGAAAAATATCTATGTCCCAAATAAATAAAGTATCCATATTCATTTACGCTAACTAGAAGCAAGAAAAGCGCTTTCAACTTAATTAAATGCGGCGAAATAAACACCGCGACATCGATTCCCAAAACATAACTTTGATCGCAGTTTATAATACAAAAGCAATATGAGAATATACGCAATTAGAAACAATGTAGTAAAGCATAACTTTTTAAAAGATCCATGAAAAAGATGCACATTCGTTATGTTGATGTTTATATATAATACTGTTAATATGTGAATAGAGTTCAGTATAATATAGGCTAGGCTACCAGTTTGTTGACGCAGCACACTGCGCCACCAAATCGGAGCGGCCGGCGAGCGAGTTAGCGCAGCGACCCGAATAAATTTGAAAATTAGTGCGGAAACATTAGAAATTACTCTAGCCGAAATTTATGCCGGATTACTGATTGTTCCGGACTACTGATTGCCGGATTAGTGATGGTCAACCTGTACTTCTACCGCCAAGGGCTTGGCCTCAGTGTCCTGCCAAGGTTTCCATTTTTGCTGCAGAAAAATGCTACTGGAGGGAGAGGAGGAAAGGCGGAGGGCTGGCCTCATCTTTCAACTCTACCAGGGGACTTCAAGGGAGTTCTTGCCCACTCTTGATTAAAAGAGTGCTTGGGACTTCCTCTGTTGGAAGAATGTGACTGTCAAGCATGTTGAGAAGGTTTTCTCTACTATAGTTTGTTTACCTTTCTAAGAAAGCTGTGGTGTGGCTGGTACAGATATCATACATTAACAATTTTTATGTTACGGTAACCATATTAGCTTCGTGGAGTCTGTTGAAATAGTTTTCATTTTTTTAAATGTACCGTAGTGCTTTGTTTCCAACAGATATTGTGAATGTTTTATTTTGTATATTCTTGCTTAAAACCTGAGTTTCATTAATAAAAATGAAGAAGTGGCATATTTGTTGCCCAGCATTGTCAGACCTGAGTTTAGGGGTCCTGTAATTCTTGAGAGGATTTAAAATGTCGCAGTCAGTATCATTAAGGGATGCTCGTCTAGATCAGCCGCTGTGATAAGTATGGGCAGCCCAAGTGACTCCCACAAACACCTTCACCTACCACCTGCCGCCAAGGAAATAGTTTATAATTTCCTGAAGCACTTCATTTTAGAAAAACATCAAGGAGGTCCTGTAACTGTTTTGAAGGCTATCCAAAGAACATCTGAAGCAAAAAAAGTTTCAGACATAATTAGTTATAGACTTAAGGAAGCAAGAGAGATGGAAAATATAGTTGAATCTCCAGTGTTTCATAAAAAAAAAAAAGACAAAGTGTGCCCTGTGACTGACTTCGATGATTTTGATAAAAATGTTCTGCGGTGAAAAATTCTTGGCTTCTACGATCGGAAGGAAATTCCTACTCTCAACAAAGTGTTTGTAGCAATGAAAGAAAATACTGGTTTTAGTGGAAGTAGAGCGTCTTCAAAGAGTGATCAGAAAAATTGGTTTTTGCTATGCAAAATTGAATGGTTGACAGTTCTTAATGGGGCGAGAGATTATTCTGTCTTTGTGGACAATAAAAAAAAAAAAGTGTTGCAAAAAATAAAGAACGTCCAATTATATACTTAGACGAAACCTGGGTGAATCAAAATTACAGTGTCGGTAAATGCTGGACAGATACCAGCTTCTTGAAAGCAACAGACCTTAACCCTTAATGGACGGATCCCCTCAATAGAGGACCTAAAACAGGTTTTGGGTGGTGGACAGATCCCCTCTGAGGAGGATTAATTTTACACACCATACGATTTGTCTGTATCGAGTGGGAAAGAGTTTCCAATACTTCAGTGGCCCATAAATGAATTGTGGCAACTAGAGAATTCAGCTCAGCTCGATCGTGGGCATCTTGGGAACTTCAGTATTGTTCTTGACTTGAGGGGGAATGTCTTGCTCTTCTCTCTGCCATGACATCTTTTTATTTATTTGTTCATAAATATACCCAGGGATTACTGTTGGTTTTAGTTTTTATCTTTTATGATATGATGTTAGTTATAGTTGTAATTTTGCAAAGAAATGTTAGAAAAAATATGAGTAAATCAAAAAAAGTTACTGCACTTCCTGATCTGAGTAAATTTACATAAATATTTTAACAAAAGATATGCTCAGAATTTGTTACTGATTTTAGTTCTTATCTGTTATGATATTGTGTGAGTGGTAATTATGATTTTACAAAATGAAATAAAGTAAATTATTAGAAAAAACATGTATAACTTGGTAAAATTTACAAGTGTTTTGTAAAATAGGCCCCACACAGGGTTGTAAACAGTCGCCTTCAACTTCCTCTGGAAGACAGGGAAAATTTTTTAGAATTTCTTTTCTTACACCATGTGCATTTGCATATCTTCCTCTTTCCATTGATGTGTTTTTTCTTAAATTGGCCAACCTTAAAATTGTCTTGTCTGGTGGTGTGCATTTTATATAATTAGCCTCCCCTAAAGGGGTTAAACAACCAACAGGGAAAGGGGGCTGCTTTATTGTTATACATGTAGGCTCCAAATACGGCTTTGTTCCGAACGTACAGTTGACATTCCATGCTAAAAACGATGGCAATTATCATCATCAGATGAATGGCAGTGTGTTCAAAAAGTGGTTCCGCACACAACTTATTCCCAACATTCCTGCATCGTCTGTTATAGTTATGGATAATGCCACCTACCACTCCGTAAAAATAGACAATCTGCCGACAGTGTCATCTAAAAAAGCTACTATTACAGAATGACTCATCAGAAATGGGGAGAATTCTGAAGAACTTTTGCTAAAGAGTGAAGTGTTACAAATGGTGAGAATGCGCACGTGGAACGTAGAAAACAAGTATGTGACTGACAAGATTGCAGCAGAGTATGGCCATAAAGTGATTCGTCTTCTGCTCTATTACTGTCAGTACAATCCGATTGAACTTATATGGGGCCAAGTGTAGAACTAAGATGCAAGAAGAAATAATTTCATTATGACAGATTTGAAGGGATTACTGCAGGAATCACTTGATAATGGTAGAAAACTGGACTAAAGCTGTTAAACATGCTGAGGCTTTGCAACATGAAGATGCAAAGAAGGATATTGCCATGGATAAATTCATCAACTCATTTATTACTGACTTCAACTCCTCTGACGACGACAATGACTCTTCATAATACCAATGTTTTTATGTCCAAGTAATGTGTGTGTGTGTGTGTGTGTGTGTGTGTGTGTGTGTTATTATGAGCATGGCTTTGATATAATTTTTCTTGATACTTTAAGAAATAAAATTTAATAGACACTGTATTAGGAAAGTTATGGCTGAATTGTGTGTGTGTGTGTGTGTGTGTGTGTGTTGCAGTTCCTCGTTGGACGAGTCGGTGGAGTTCTCGGCTGGCACTTTGCTAGGCCTGAGTTCGAGTCTCCGGCCGGCCAATGAAGAATTAGAGGAATTTATTTCTAGTGATAGAAATTCATTTCTTGCTATAATGTGGTTCGGATTCCACAATAAGCTGTAGGTCCCGTTGCTAGGTAACCAATTGGTTCTTAGCCATGTAAAATAAGTCTAATCCTTCGGGCCAGCCCTAGGAGAGCTGTTAATCAGCTCAGTGGTCTGGTTAAACTAAGGTATACTTAACTTTTTGTGTGTATATTTTTGTGCGCGTAAGCTTTGAAGAAGGTTAGTGATTCATGTATTGATAAAAAATAAACATAATTGTTAACATCCTTTTTGTTTTCCTTCAAAAGATAAGAAGTGTGTTTAAAGATGTTTAACCATTAATAAAAAGACTGATAAAAAAAATTATATATTTGGGAAGACTCATTTTCGTCAGGTCGCAACTGACCACACGTACCATACTTAAATCAAATTTAAGATTAACTTGTATCCTCTGAGACCTGTTACCTGAGCCCATTTTCCACTGAATACCAGAACCCCTATTGACCTCTTCATTGGATTTATTGTTTTTTGTTTTCACAAATAGAAAAAATCAGTTTTAATGCATCAAGGGCTACAATGATATGAAAAGTTCACATCATTTTTAATTTAAGACCCTGGGAGTAAATATATATAAAGGATTTGCTTCTTACTTGTTTACTTATATATTTTTTATCTTATATTTTCATTCCCAATCCTAATTTAAAACTAGTTCCTCCTTCATTCTCTTTCTATAATTATAGATGTGCTGAATGGCCTGTTGGCTCCAGTGTTTGGCCCAGTTGGGCCATAAATTTATAAATCAATCTATTAAGACATTGGGGATTAACTATCTTGTTTTGTTTGGTTCATTTAATAAGAAAAGACATCCATTCATTCTAATATATTCTTTCTGCATATTTTTTAGATGTGATCTTAGTTTAACACTAAGTTTGTGATATATATATATATACTGTATATCACAAACTTAGTGTTAAACTAAGATCCACATCTAAAAATATGCAGAAAGAATATATTAGGAATGAATGGATGTCTTTTCTTATTAAATGAACCAAACAAAACAAGATAGTTAATCCCCAATGTCTTAATAGATTGATTTATAAATTTATGGCCCAAGGCCAAACACTGGAGCCAACAGGCCATTCAGCACATCTATAATTATAGAAAGAGAATGAAGGAGGAGTAAATAGGATTGGGAATGAAAATAAGATAAAAAAATAAGTAAACAAGTAAGAAGCAAATCATTTTCCTTTACTCCCAGGGTCTTAAGCAAATCTTCCTAAAGATTATCTCTGTGGGAAGCATTTGAAGGGCCTTACTTACCCATAGATCTGACAACTCTGCCTTTTCTACCTGGCCCCACCAGAGCAATATTAGGAAGGTAAACACATAATACTGTAACCGGCGTTATTTTGACTGTAGGGCATAATTGATTTCAATTTAAAGGGGGCACATTTTATGTTGTGAGCTTCACTTGACAGATTCATGGAGGAGGCTGAGTGGAAGACCACCTGTTGTAGATCACTACCCTTGCAGCCATGTTAGTTTATATTCCAGCTCGCTTACTAGTTCTTTAGAAAAGAGGACTGTGTCCAATGGATTAATGGTCAGGAGCTAGCAAAGGTCCACAGGGGAGATGCCTAGTCAAGGACCTCCCCAAGGGAGGATTCTTCCTGCAGGGTCTGAGACCCTCCACCAGTTTTAGAATTCTCTACTAGCAATATCAGATAGACTTGCTTGGTTGATGCTAACAGGACTGTGTGCTCTGACAGAGATGCTGCCATTGTAGTCAAAGGCATCCTTGAACTCTAGAGGGAAGGTAAGTCTCATGAAGAACTCAGGTCTGGTAGAATTTTTGATTGGCAACCTAACTCCAAGACCCAGTCTGCCAAAAGGGAGCTGGCATTTGTCCTGGTCTTGTTGTTTTGTCTGCTGTTCCTTTTCTTGAATGGTTGCTGCAACTTTATCTAGAATGGGTTCGTTCTTTGTCTTCCAGGCAAGCCTGTCCCCAAAATCCAGCCAAATTTAGAGGATTTAAATCCTTCATTCTTGTCCTTCCTGAAAAGAAACCTGTCATGAAGGCAGTTTGAGCTGTAACCAGTTCTGGAAAGCTCCAAGCACCTGGATCAGTCTACTCTTGTTTTTTCAAAATTTTTGATGGCTGGTGGTTATTAGCAGTGATCATCTAGAATGAGGCTGCACTGGCTGATAGGTTCTTGTTGTGGGCCAAAGAACTATTCTGAGCTCAAGGAAAACCCACTCTCACTAGCAAAGAAGTGGCCCTGTTCAGAGAAGAGACCACTTGACCTAGAATGTCAGTAGAGGCCACCACCGTCACATCCACCAAGGAGGCACTTCATTGGAGTGGTAGTTGGCTGGCTGGCTGGCTCTGAGGCCATGGGCTCCCGAGTCTAATGTAGGTTAGACCAGAGTTGTGCTTGAACTGCTGAAGTAATCTACTGCTAAATGCACTCCATGATTTTGGGGTCTGAGGCTTGAGGAGGCAGCTGCACCCCTGAATGACCAATGCTGTGGCACAGGAACCAGGTGGCTGCAGCAATACAGGCATTGCTGCTCAAGTCATGGGAGAAAGCCATGATGGAAGCAGTAGGTACAGCAGCACAAATGCTGAAGCTGACTTGCTTAGTCACAGAAATGAAGAGATGTCTCAGCTAGGGATGAGAGGCAGCATCCTGGGTGGTCAGTCTGACATCTTTCTGGGCAGGTAAAGAGATGGTAGGCAAAAATGTTTACATTAGCACAGTAGCCATTGTCGTCTTACGTCTTACTCCTTGTAGGGTACAGCAGTGATCTGTCGATTGCTGAGGAGTCTAATGACATATCTGCTAGAATTTAAGGTTACAGTAGCTTACAGGATCTCTTCTGTGTCAAATTAGACCACTGATCTATATCTCAGCTCTTGGTAATTTACATATCTCTGTCTAACACTGCTGTTTCTGACAAGATTGGCACAAAAAATACTTAGGCATGTTTAAAGTACATATCTCACAACAAACAATAGCATCAGGGCAGAAGTACAAAACAACCCTTACACCAGGCCTCACTAGTGGAAAACTCAAATAAATGAATAAAGAACATGTAAGAATATTTGGAAAATACAAGAAAAACGTACATATGAAGCAGTTTATTAGGTCATTTAAGACTATGTTTAAAGTTAAGTTTCTAACAGGAAAACAAATTTAAGCAAGCAAAATTTAGTGAAAAACAAAAAATATAGCATTAAACTTATTAAGGTACTGAACTCGTCAAATTTCCAAAGTGGTGGTATATTCCATTCAGTGTTGAGAAAAGCTAAGCCCTTTGTCCAGTAGTTCGACAGCAGTTTGATGACATGCTAGGCCCCCATTGTACCATTGTGAAAGGACTTGACCTTGCCTCAGCACTGAATTTCTGCTAAAATTAGAAAAAGTATCATCATCTAATACAAAAATTCAAAAGTATCATGACTAATTGCTCACAGTGAGAATGTAACTCTCCTTAACAGTGAGAAATCTTCAAATCATTTGCAAATAATGAAATCCAAATTCACAGTAAAACATTTGCCAGTAATCGAATCCTGTAGCCCTCTGTAATCTAATGACAAAATCAATCCCTTAAGGGACACGCCAACCCCCAAATTTTGAGGAATTATCGAATTTTAGTTATTAACAATTTTCAACTGTTTTATGTCTAAATAAACATATCCTGAAGCGTTAGTGCTAGAAAAAAAATTTAGATTGGTTTATTGACAATTTTGTTCATCGCTTGTATGGCATTGTGTAAAGAAACATATCCTGAAGTGTTAATGCTAGTAAAAAATTTAGATTGGTTCATGGATAATTTTGTTCATTGCTTGTGAGGCACTGTGAATGACAAATTGTAAAAAGCATAAAGTGTGTATGGCTAATCCTGGATAGGATCAAGTGAGTTATACACTGTTTTGGACTGTTTTACATGTAAATAAACATTGACAATTTTTTTCATTGCTTGTACAGCACTGTGAACAACAAATTGTAAGAATACATGTAAAAAAAAAAAGTCAAAATAACATGCAAAAATAATTGTCACCCATTAAAATATCCCATTCTCTCTAGCAGTAGCGTTATAGAGAAAATAGGTTATAATGATACCTGTATAGGGATAACTTGCTCAAGATGTCCTGATTGTCTAAGGATTCGCTTGAAAGTCTAAAAAAATTTTTATGTTTCACTGTTTTCTCAAAACTTTTTTCTTAACTAAGTGCTTCTTTCTTCAAGAAGACTGAGCCAAATTGAGTGAAACTTTTACAGTGTAGTGTAACTATTTTTTTTTTTTTTTGGCATATTTTTGAAAAGTGACATCATGATTTTCTCAGCTGCAAAAAAAAATTAACTTTGAGGTCGAATTTCTAAATTTCTCCATGAGAGAATTTTCATTATTAGTTGTAGAATAAATGGTAAAAATTTGAAGCAAATCCTTCTATCATAAGGTAGAAACAGTCGTTTACTTTATAATGGGCCTTATGTCGTAGGCGTGCCCCTTAAGGCAAATGAAAATGGAGACAAAATCCTATAATCGCAATATAAAAATCTAATAAACTTCGAAATACTATTGTTATTATAGATTGTACATTGTGAGTAGGAGCTGATTCAATCTAAATGTGTAAACTTGAGCTTGCTAGAAATTTACATAATTTGAACAACTGGGTTTCTAGATTCACAGCGACACTAGAGCAAGGACAAGTCCCATGCACTTACCCAAATTATGTCAACTGTGCTGATGATAATCCTGAAGAAAATACCAGCTGGCTACGTCCTGGGACAGCATCCATTCGAGACTTTAACAAGTCATATTCACTTGCAGGTAAACTTCAAAAAATCTTGTGGAACTTGATTGCAGATGAAGCCGGTTGAAAATAATTACATACTCTTGACATACGTAAAATAATGTCTGTAGGTCTCATTCAAATTCGATATTTAACTCTGTAAGGAATCTGATCTACTATATATGAGAAAAATGTCACCATATCCAAATGAAGAGTAAACGGTTAAAGTTTCCATTTCTCCAGCAGGGCAGAGTAATACGAGCCCGGTGCTAGTGTAGGACTGAGACTGCCTGGCATTTCTAACGTTAGTGTGAAAAAACTTTTCCTAACATATTTAACTACCAAATCAGTAATTAGCGTGAAAACCCTCTTTCCTGCTAAAGTGCTGCTGTTTACCCAGTGAAATTTATTCCGTTCACTGTACACCACATTACCTTGTTTTATTCATGAGAATGGTCAAAGTGCTGAAACCGTGGAAATTTAAACTCAATTATCAGTTAACGTACACTTTTAAACAAGACCAGTAACTCAAAATTATCAATACTTTATCACCCAAAACTGCTGGACAACATAAAAAAACCCCTTAAGGATTTCCAAATCAAATCATGAGATAAAAAAGATATTTTAAATTCAAGTGAATATTCATTTACAAAGGGGGCATAAGAAACTTGAAAAATAAGTCACACACACCTTATTCAACGCAAATGAATAAAGATGATCTAGGAGAATGTTGCTGAGTGTGAACACACCAAGTTGCACAGTGGAATGAGTGTATCTGCAGAGTGGTGGGAGTAGTCCAGCCAGATGAAGTAGGCAGTGGCATTCCTGAGGTGGGGTGGTGGGAGGGCTGTTTGAAATCACCCCCCAGGCCCCAAAGCGAGGGGGACCCCCCAAAACGTGAAATTTTGGATTAAGTGGATCTTCACTTATTCAATGTACACCTAGTTTTAAGGAATAAAATTTCTGAAATTTGCATTACAAGTGCCTTTAAAATACTACAATTGCTCATATTCTAAAAATTTTCCCTGGGGAGTTGCTTACAGCCGCCCCCCCCAACTCCCCAGCTGCTTTGGCTCGCTCTGCTTGCTTCCCATCCCAATAAGAGGGGCCCCAAATGGGACTGTGCCCCCCCAGGCCCCAAAATGTCTAGGAACACCCCTGGAAGTAGGTATGTTATTTTCAGAATTAAGCTGGTGTGACTGGGGTAAGTTCTATATAGAATAAAGCATCTTATAATTAATTGGATGTAATCAACAAGTCTGGTATCAAGTGAGGGCTTGAAATTGGAGCAAGAAAAACTTAATGATCCTGAACAGCTGAGTGTGGAGAGGCTTAAGGGAATAAATTCAATGTAAAAGACCAGAAGCAGTTCAATTAGGGCCAAAGTGATGCTGCAGTGAACCTTAGATGCCCACTGTGTGCCACACAAGGCATACTTCATACAGTACTCCTCACAAAATTCTCTACCATTAGTGCAAAGTAGTTAGGCGTCCTCTTTGGGTTATTCATTTATTAAAGTAGAATTTTATTTCACTGTTGTTTGTAATGGGTTTTTTGGTTCTTTTCAGATGTATTGCAGTGGGATTGACAGTGTGCTTAATTTATTTGACTCTGTTGAGAAATTCTCTGCCCAAGATCAGATTCGTGCAGAAAACTTTCCTTGTTTGTGGACAAGTGTTGTAGGTAAGGTTGAATATCTAAAGGCTTATAGCATGATTTTTATGAATTTTCAAAAGATTCATGGTGACTGTGGTTATTTTATGTTTATTAATTGTGTGCACTTGTATTTATGCTTCAGTAATACATCCTTAGTTTATGAAACTAAGAATATTTTTGTTATAAGTAAGACAAGGGTTGGGCTGGGTGGACTACGAAAAAATGAAAATTTTCAGGCCATCACAGGAATGTCTGATGATTAATGTAATCTATAAGTAAATGGTAATCATCTTACAGAATAGAATGCTCTGTCTTTATATCCATATATGTATTTAGCAAGCAGTTGTAAAGCTGATGTTATACTTCTGCATTGGAATAGTCACCCAAAAATCATATTCATAAAGTGGCTTTTGCATAAGTTTATGTGGCAAGGAGCATGAGAAAAAGGAGGAGACATTGTTTCATGTACATTATTTTATAATAATGTATCATCATTGTAAAATGATGATACAGCACTGTTATTGCAGCTGTTCCTAATTCACATGTACTCTGTATTTATATAATGTGAAACATATACTTGATATGTAAAGTAAGATGTAGGAAAACAAAGCAAGGCAATAAAAACAGGTTAGCAAAATGTGAGAAGAGAGCAGTACAATAGTGTAAGCAATTTACCATAGCAATGCATAATAATTTACCATAGCAATGCATAATAATTTAAGTATCAGAATGAGTAAAGGGGGTAAATCAACAAATATGCCATAAATATGTGAGAAACCAGGACTTGGGACCAGTTAGTTATTTAAGGGGTTCAAACTACACATGCCAGAGAGAGATGGGAATTAATACTGACCTACAGTATTGGATTGTATAATAATAATAAAAAAAGTTGTATTGTACATTTTTAATATATGCCAGGGAGAAAGAGTACCAGTGTTTTATGTACACTTGTGTAATGCTATAATTAGTGACTATAATTGAGTTTTGGGATTTAAGTACAGAGACAATTCTTAATTCACCTGCATCAAGTATGTTTTATTGTAAAAGGTGTACCCATGCAGAGATACTTTCCGAACCCTCACTCCTTTAATGGAATAGCACTCCAACCGCTTTAGTGCTTGCACATAGAAACTACTTGTCTGCTAGCCTTAGCATCTTGTTGGCTCATGAACAAGCTACATGCTCTACTAGAAAAATTATATTTGTAACTGAAGGTGGTCAGTCTCTTGTGGGGTTGTCCTTTGTCACTGACTTGGTCTCTAAATTGAGTCCACTGATAGTCTGAACTGCACTGCTGCCTCTCAGCTGTGCTAGGTTTTACATCTCAATTCAAAGGACCTGCCTTTTTGTCTAGTAGGAGCCATCTGCCACCACCTGAAGAGGGTGAAATGGCCAAGAGGGGTGACTCTTGACTCTACAGGTCAGCAAAGTAGTGACAGGTACATATGTGGAGGCTTCTGAAAAGAAAGTTAGTCAAGTAAGAATTCGGTGCCAACTTTGTTAGTCTTCAGGAACAATTTTACAAATTCCTCTTAATTTAATGCTAAGCAGGCAGTCCCCAGTTATCGGTATGGGGGTTCGTTCCGATAATGGCGACAACGAAAATCGCCAATGACTGAAAATCGGTGATAATAGCACTGATCGGTTAGCGGCGCTGCGATAAGCGCGTCAGCGCCGTTGGTTATCAGCGCTGATAACCGGTTATCAGATGAAAATATTAATCTACGTTCTATCCCAGTAAATCATTGCCTGTAACTGAAAAAATTTTCGATGATTGGCACCAATAAAAGTTTGCCAAAATCGCTGATTTTTGTCTAGACCTATTGGCCCAGATCGTGAAATGGGTAATGCACCAATAGAAACTGTGTATGTGAAAAACAACTAGTGCTTGGCGATTTTACCATCAAAAATGTCATCCTGATAACCGACCTCTAACCTGTTATTTTGTGCAACAAGAACAAACTTATCTCAGGGTGTTGAATTTATTACCTTCGAACACTTAGTCTTCTCCCAGGGTTCAGCTTAATTACCTTTGAACACTGTGCCCCAATGCTGTACAAGTTCTGTAGGTCCATCAGACCCTCATGAACAATTGTCCATATCTTTATACAATACCAATTGTTTAACATAAAACAAATTAAGTTTATACCGTTCCGAGGTGTCTCAGTTTTTAGGGTTTTTACAATCATAGAAGGCGGTTCAGTGCAGCTGCCTCGATGAGGAAATTAGCGCTATCCCAATCATTGCCTTACTGAATGCAAAGACTGTGATGTGTTACTTGGCCCTCCCTTTACCACAAAAAGATACCATTCTCCAGGACCCTGGCACCCTAAAAAACCTGTATGCCCCATACAAGTTCTGTACTCTCAAACAGAATACTTTATCATATATCAGTAAGTGGCTGGGGACCTGCTCGATGAGGAAATTAGGCTGAAGTCTAATGCCTGATGACCATTCTCCAGGACAATCTGCCTCCAAAGGGCCAGTAAGTGGCTGGGGACCTGCTGACTTAAGCCCAAGGGCCCTGCTGACAGTGTACCATACAGTAGAAAATGCCTTTCTAAAAGCTAAATCCCTCTCAGAAAAGATTGACAAAACCTCAGAAAAAATTGAGGAAGTACGAGACAAATTTTCACAGATCTGGGACGTGATCAAAGGATTACAGGAATCATTCGACAGTCTTAAAACTGTGGAAACAAATAACAATCTTTCATGGATCTGGGATGCAATCAAAGGAGTGCAGAAATCATTAGACATTCACACAGCAACCACCAGACTCCGTTGAATGAGGCATCTGTTATTTCCACGCCTCCCAACAACACAAGAGAAGTGAGGGTGTGACACGAAGTTGAGATGACCGCACCCTCCCTCTCTCCCTCGGATGGAGTGCCCACATCACCTGTAGACCTATCAGAGAGGACCGATGAACCCCCAGCCTTTTCTCCCTCCCCAGTGCCTCCGGTGGAAGATAGATCTTCAGTGACGATCACCAGCCCTGGTGAGTCTTCTGACACTATCTCTCCCCCCCAACCCCCTGTCGTGGATGAAGATGTGATCAATCATGAGGGGACTGGGGGCTGGCAGACATAAAAATGAAAAGAACATCTCGATTTTCCGCTGAACCGAAACCCAACATTCGTGAATTACCTCGCTCGAAACCTGAGAGGAGATGTCACTTTGTGATTCACAATTTATGCTCATCGGTGAAACTAGATGCCATAGTAGAGAGAGTCAAGTTTCTCATGGGCTCCAACCCTCTTATCTCCCACGAACTCCCTTGCAAAGTTAAACATGAAGTGGCCTACAGGATTACCTGCCTATTTCAGCACCTCGATGTTCTTAAAGGTGAGAATTTCGGTCCTAACATAAAAGTCTCAAGATACAACCTAACCCGGGACCAACCTCCCCCAGGGGAACTTACTGACACCCCAAGCAGGGGTTCAGGCGCAGACTCACCTTCTACCACAAGTGCCAGCCATCCTCCCAAGCCGAGTGAATGCCCAACCCCGCTGGCCAACCCCCCATCCACCCAAATTATCAACTCATTCATTTCCCATCTTCGTGAGTTGCCATGGATACACTAGATATAATTTCTTGGAATATTTATGGCCTCAAGTGGAATTCCTCCCTAAAACATGTTCTGCAAAAACTTCAAGGGCATCATTGCATTACAAGAAACGCTCCTTTGGCCTCATGACCTTGCCATCTGCGATTCAGTGCATGAAGACTTCAGAGCTTTCTAGACCTCATCGATGGTAGTTACAGATCACATCGTAGCCGGTCGCCCGAAAGGGGGCCTTTCTTTCCAGTGGCACAAATCGCTAGGCAATATGATGAATGTGTTGACCTATAGGAATGATAGATTGCTGGGGCTTCAAGTGACAGTAGGGGACTCTTAAGATCATAATAATTAATGTTTATATACCCTGGGAAAAGAACAATAATTTTGATCAGTACTGCATGATCCTAGTGAGTTACACAGCATTATTCACGATTCTACTGCTGATCGTATTCGTATAATTGGGGACCTTAATTCTCACCCCACAAAAAATTTTATAACGAACTTAGTCGCTTCTGTCAAAATCACGCTCTCCGAATTAGTGATGTAATGCTCCTCCCTCCCTCCCCCTATACCTACAGTATGTACACTCGGCAAGAAAAGTGAAGATACAGTTTTCATTAGATTTCGTTCATCGAATTTCAATTTTTTTCTTACAGAAAACGCATAATCTCGGTAAATTTACTCTAGAATATGAAAATACAATGCAAATTATATCATATATGTTAAATCTGCAAAACAAAAACGTTCAGATACTTAAAAACACCATGCATGTACAAAGTAATCAGAATTTCTCAGATGACTTCGTTCATAGAGATCTAAAAGATAGTATGTGGATATCTCGGTGTAGTACTGTTCATCAGAACAGCAATATTTACTCGTTTTCCGTTATGAACAGGCTTATTATTGCATCATCATACGAGGTAATGCTAATTTCTTTAATTTTTACACATTCATGTTTGTATTTCACGGTGTTAAAAGTCAGCTGGAATTAATGGCAGTAAATGTTGTGATACCTAGGGTAGGTTGACCAAATCTATTTAAATCCGCAAGAGCGTTCTCTATGATGTGAAGGGCAGTGCAGGAGCTTCGGGGAGAAAACACAAGTAACTGGATGTTTCTTGACGTTGCCATAGTCTCTCTCTCTCTCTCTCTCTCTCTCTCTCTCTCTCTCTCTCTCTCTCTCTCTCTCTCTCTCTCTCTCTCTCTCCATTGCTAAAACATACTTTACAAATATAGTATCGCTCAGTCTCTAAAAGAAAAAAAATAATGAAATTAGCTCTACAGTACATATAGGCCTAGGCTTACACAACAGCAGACACTCTCTCTCTCTCTCTCTCTCTCTCTCTCTCTCTCTCTCTCTCTCTCTCTCTCTCTCTCTCTCTCTCTCTCATCATAACAATGCATTCGTTCCTTTTCGTTGGACATAGCTCAAATTTAACTCTTGAATTCATTATGGAAGATCGCGTTTCCGATTATGCAAGCATTCCGTTCAATGTGATGTCATAAATTCATTTGTGTAAGGTTGCTTGATAATTTACGTCAAAAAATGTATATTTTGCTCAGAACTGTCGCTGCAAATTACAACTTGAACGAATACTGTGAAACTTACTACTGCATTTAAGTATCAATGATTTCATTATCGTAGAATATGATTGAAAGTTATAAGAGGTCAAGTAAAAAACAAACACAATAAGACGGAATCTCCTCCCCTTTCTACAGTTGCCAGATGTCGCATTATTGAGCAACATATGTCCGAAGATTTAAAAAAACTGTATCCTCACTTTCCTTGCCGAGTGTACATAACAGAATGGATACAGTTACAACCTCCTGGCTGGACCACTGCATCACGTCCCCTCAACTTCATGATTCTGTTGTGACCTGCAACATTCACTACAATCTTGCAATGGGCTATGATCACATCCCCTTATAGGTGTCATTCAGTACCCCATCCCTCCCTACCGTGAACCCCCTAACTGATCATCCACCTGCTGTTAACTGGGATTTTAAAAACCAACAGAAAACTAGATCCTTTAGGGAAACCACGGAGACCAGGCTGCGGTCAATAGCTCAACCGGCAGACGCCCTACTGGGCACTAACCCAAAATGTAGAAATGATCAACACAGGAGAAACCTGAAAGAATTCTATTCGAATATAATTTCCGCTATGCTCGCCTCTGGCAGGGATATCTTTAGATCTCGTCAAGGCAACTCTCGTAATATACCTGGATGGAATGACTTGGTTAACCCTTAAACGCCGAGCGTCTATTTACAAAAGTGTCTCTCGTATGCCGGCGGGGTTTCAGAGTTAGTGCCGATGCGGAAAGAAAGTTTTTTTTTTTTTTTAAATCACAGCACGCTTAGTTTTTAAGATTAAGAGTTCATTTTTGGCTCCTTTTTTTCTCATTGCCTGAAGTTTAGTATGCAACCATCAGAAATGAAAAAATATGATTATCATATATAAATATTGGAATATATGACCGCAGAAAAAAATTTCATATATAATTGTATACAAATCACGCTGTGAGCAAAATGGTTAAAGCTAATGAGTCTTTTTTTTCATTGTATTGTACACTAAATTGCAATGATTTTGGTATATAACAAATTGTAAAATGATCAGAGCAACACGGAGAAAATATTATCACAAAATGATGCATGAATTCATAACATGCGGACGTAAAAAAAGTTTTTTCAAAAATTCACCATAAATCGAAATATTGTGCTAGAGACTTCCCGTTTGTTGCAAAATGAAGGTAAATGATTGAATATTACTAAAATGTAAGAGTTTTAGCTTACAATTGCAATTTTCGACCATTTCGGTCAAGTCAAAGTTGACCGAAGGTTGAAATTTTGGCACTTATAGTGATTTATATGAAAATACTTCAAAACTGATAAAAGCTACAACCATGAGTTATTTTCTGTTGTATTCTACATGAAATTGCGCACATTTTCATATATAAAACTTTATGTAACGGCTAATAGAAAATGGTGCAAAAATTACAACAAAGTGACTAAAGAATTCCTGAGATTTTCAGCAGAGTTAGCCACCGTGGACGTAAGGAAAGTTTTTTTCAAGAATTCACCGTAAATCAAAATATTGTGCTAGAGACTTCTCGTTTGTTGCAAAATGAAGGTAAACAATTGAATAATACTATAATGTAAGAGTTTTAGCTTACAATTGCATTTTTTTACCATTTCGGTCGAGTCAGATTTGACCGAAGGTTTAAATTTTGGCACTTATCGTGATTTATATGAAAATATTTCAAAATTGATAAAAGCTACAACCATGAGTTATTTTTTGTTGTATTCTACATGAAATTGCACACATTTTTATATATAAAACTTTATGTAACGACTAATAGAAAACAGTGCAAAAATTACGACAAAGTGACTAAAGAATTTCTCAGATTTTCAGTAGAGTTTGTGCTGACGTAAGGAAAAAGTTTTTTTTTTTAAATTCACCATAAATCGAAATATTGTGCTAGAGACTTCTCGTTTGTTGCAAAATGAAGGTAAATGATTGAATATTACTAGAATGTAAGAGTTTAAGCTTATAATTGCATTTTTCGACCATTTCAGTCGAGTCAAATTTAACCAAAGGTTGAAATTTTGGGTACTTATCGTGATTTATATGAAAATGTCAAAATTGATAAAAGCTACAACCATGAGTTATTTTTTGTTGCGCACATTTTCATATATAAAACTTTGTGTAAAGGCTAATAGAAAACGGTGCAAAAATTACGACAAAGTGACTAAAGAATTTCTGAGATTTTCAGCAGAGTTAGCTGATGCTTTCTTTTGGGATCAGAAAGAAATTCGTGCATGTGCAGCTGAGTCACGCTTGTGAACAAAACAACAGCGTGATCCGTGAACTCCCAGTATCCCTCAAGGCGCGTGATTTAAAATTTTTCGCAAACGAGGTCTATAAGTATTTTTCCGCAAATATTTAAAAAAAATGTTTGTAGTCGACGTATTTTACGTCCACTTGGCACCCGACAGACAACTTTTGTCAACGTAAAATACGTCCAGTTGGCGGTAAAGGGTTAATTTCCAGCTAGGAACCTTAGGTGGTTACAGAAGTCGGGTCCAGAAGGCTAATAAAAAAATTGAAAATAGCAAAACTGTACAATGATATCAATCACAGTAATAATAAAAAAAAGAAGAGACCAGTCATAACAATAAACATAGAAATATAATAAAATAATAATAATAATAATAATGATATTAACCCTTAAATGCAGACTGGACGTATCGTAAGTCGACTAAAATTATCTGTTGGGTGACGAGTGGACGTACCATACGTCGACCACAAAAAATTTCAACCTTCGGTCAACTTTGACTTGACCGAAATGGTTGAAAAAAATGTAAGCAAAAACTCTTACATTCTAGTAATATTCAATCATTTACCTTCATTTTGCAACAAATTGAAGTCTCTAGCACAATATTTCGATTTATGGTGAATTTTTGATAAAAACTTTTTCCTTATGTCCACGCAGGAACTCTGCTGAAAATTTCGGAAATTCTTTCATCATTTTGTCGTAATTTTTGCACTGTTTTATATTAGCCGTTACCTAAAGTTTTATATATGAAAATGTGTGCAATTTCATGTAAAATACAACAAAAAACAACCCATGGTTGTAGCTTTTACCAGTTTTGAAATATTTTCATATAAATCACGATAAGTGCCAAAATTTCAACCTTCGGTCAACTTTGACTCAAGTGAAATGGTCGTAAAATGCAATTGTAAGCTAAACCTCTTACATTCTAGGAATATTCAGTCATGTACCTTTATTTTGCAACAAATTGGAAGTCTCTAGCACAATATTTCAATTTATGGTGAATTTTTTAAAAAACTTTTCCCTTACGTCCGCTCGCGGTAACTCTGCCGAACATCTCAGAAATTCTTTCGTCACTTTGTCATAATGTTTGCACCGTTTTATATTAGCCGTTACATAAAGTTTTATATATGAAAATGTGCGCAATTTCATGTAGAATACAACAAAAAATAACTCATGGTTGTAGCTTTTATCAGTTTTGAAATATTTTCATATAAATCATGATAAGTGCCAAAATTTCAACCTTCGGTCAACTTTGACTCGACCGAAATGGTCGAAAAACAAAATTGTAAGCTAAAACCCTTACATTCTAGTATTATTCAATCATGTACCTTCAGTTTGCAACAAATTGGAAGTCTCTAGCACAATATTTCGATTTATGATGAATGTAGAAAAAAAAACTTTTTCCTTACGTCCACGCACGGTAACTCAGCCGAACATCTCAGAAATTCTTTTGTCACTTTGTTGTAATGTTTGCACTGTTTCATATTAGTCGTTACATAAAATTTTATATATGAAAATGTGCGCAATTTCATGTAGAATACAACAAAAAATAACTCATGGTTGTAGCGTTTATCAGTTTTGAAATATTTTCATATAAATCACGATAAAAAAACTCTACCTTCGGTCAACTTTAACTCGACCGAAATGGTCGAAAAACGCAATTGTAAGCTAAACTCTTACATTCTAGTAATATTCAATCATTTACCTTCATTTTGCAATAGACAAGAAGTCTCTAGCACAATATTTCGATTTATGGTGAATTTTTGAAAAAAAATTTTTCCTTACGTTCGGGCGGTAACTCTGCCGAACATCTCAGAAATTCTTTTGTCACTTTGTCGTGATGTTTGCAACGTTTGATATGAGTCGTTACATAAAGTTTTATATATAAAAATGTGCACAATTTCATGTAGAATACAACAAAATATAACTCATGGTTGTAGCTTTTATCAGTTTTGAAATACTTTCGTATAAATCATGATAAATAGAAAAAATTCTACCTTCGGTTAACTTTAACTCAACCGAAATGGTCGAAAATTGCAATTGTTACCTAAAACACTTACAGTCTAGTAATATTCACTCAATTACCTTCATTTTGCAACAAACGAGAAGTCTCTAGCACTATATTTCGATTTATGGTGAATTTTTGAAAAAACTTTTTTTTTTACGTCTGAGCGTTACGAATTCATGCATTATTTTGTGATAATATTTTCTCTGTGTTGCTTTGATCGTTTTACAATTTGTTATATACCAAAATCATCGAAATTTAGTGTACAATACAAAGAAAAAAAAAACTTGTTAGCTTTAACCGTTTTGCTCACAGCGCGATTTGTATACAATTATATATGAAATTTTTTTTTGCGCTGTCATATATTTCAGTATTTATATATGATAATGATATTTTTTTTTATTTCTGATGGTTGCATACTAAACTTCAGGCAATGACAAAAAAAGGAGCCAAAAATGAACTCTTAATCTTAAAAACTAAGTGTGCTGTGATTTTTTAAAAAAAACTTTTTCCGCTTCGGCACTAACTCCCAAATGCCGCCGGCATATGACAGACACTTTTGTAAATAGAGGCTTGGCGTTTAAGGGTTAATAATGACAGATTCTGCAGATGACACTTCATAATTGCAAAAATAGGGAATAAGTCATTTAAGGCACAGAGACCTCATTATCCCACAATTTAGAACTTGCCTCATTGATTAGGATGCTTTGTATGAGAGAATTGATGCTGTTTCTCAGTTGGGTGATCAGACTGGACATTGTTCGCCTAACAATGATTTTCAAATTATCCAGGCAGTTTTCTATGAACATCTGTGTGTCATAGTGATAATGAGGAGTCTTTATGAGGCATCTCAGAATGTCATTGTGATCAGCAGTGATACGTGTCATGGTCTCTCATGTATAGTTCGTCCAAAAGGAACACCCATATATACAGTAGCAGTACAAGTGGAAGAGCAGTAGTTTCCTGTCTCGCTTACAGAAGGCAAACCTCCTTGCAATTATGTTGCCAGTTGCGCACAGTTTACGTGCCTCTGTTCTCTGTCTACCATATCTTTTAGGTTGTCCGTGATAATGTGGCCCAAGTATGGAAATTCATGCACAAATTCCAGACGATTTCTGAGGAAAATTTGTGGTTCTGCAATATGTTTAAGCTATCTTGGGAGCAGCGACAAGCGCTGGGTCTTGGTTTCGTTGTATAGGATATCAAATTCCTCTAAATATTGGCGGAAATGCCAATTAAATATAGAGGTGTGCCTCATTTGTGCAGCGTCAGGAAGAGCTTACTCTGTCAAATGCTTTTTTCACATCTACAAAACATAGGAAAACAGGAGAGTCTGATGATGGGTAATAGTTCAGCGATTCTTTCAGGATGTAGATGCAGGTGTCGGTTGAGTGTTTTGCTTTAAAGCCAAACTGGTTGTCAGTAGGGTGTAGAAAGGGGAGAAGTCTCACTAGAAGAACAGACTCAAGTATCTTTGACGCAATTGTAGTAATTGTAATCGGGCGATAATTGCTAGGGTCAGCTGTACCCTTTAGCTTTTTTATTAGTGGTATTACATGAACTAAGAGAAGGAAGTCTGGAAGAAACTGGTGAATTATGTACACGCATTGAATAGACCAGCTAGCAAAATGTAAATTACTGGATGGCAAAATTTGAAAGCTTCAGCAGGTAGACCATCACAGTTGGGCGATTTATTATTAGGTTGGTTGTTTATGGCATTGCTGATGTTACCTGGCGTAATACGATCGGCGAAATGAAACTGAATGTTATCAGTAAGGAGGTTATCTACATCCCTTCGGGAGTCTTGATTGATTATGCAATTTAGGATAGTGCTGAAGTGATCGCCCCACATTCTTGCAATAGCCACGTCACCGATGGCTTCTCCTACTCTCTGTGATAGCTTTTTAGTTTTGGGTTTAAGGGATTGAATGTTTTCCCAAAGATGAGGGTAATCGCCAGATTCTAATTTTCTAGACATTGCATCAGCTCTTAGGTGCTTTTCATTCATTCTGCAGTGCTTAAGGGTAAGCTGCAAGGGAGAGGAAAGTAAAATCCAAGGTAAGGTGATTTTTAAGATTTAGATGCAAAAAAGGAGCTTACTGGGGATGTGCCGTAAGCTTTTTGATGAAACAGATTTATGTGACTTCCTGACTAAGTGCACATCTCTTTACCAACTTTGCAATTTGCATGTCATACAGTGGAAGCTGTGGCTTTTATAGCTGTACTTAATGTATTGCTGGAGCTTCTATACTTGGCCTTTAGACTTCAAGTATGAGACCCTGAAAGCTTGAAAAAGTGTTCACTTGTGCACTAGTGCCACATATGAACTGCTGATGGAAACAGTCCACTACATAAATCCAGGACACACTGGGCCAACACCCAGCAAGGTAGCTAGAAGAACAGCAAAAGATCATGTCTTGGAACAAGTTAGCAGCTGGATTATGCCACCAGTATATGTTATCAACAACCACATTCAGCAGTGTGATCTTGTCTTCTGTGAAATCTGTGTGTGAGAGATGTCAGTGATTTTAAGGCCAGTAAAGCTTTGCTCTTCCTGTAAGATTCAAGGTGAATCTTTGGATTATCCAGCTGAAGGTATCAGTGAATTCTCTTGATGTGCATGTTCCTGAAATGCAAAATTATTATCAAAGATATGCTCAGAATTATAAGGTACATCTTGATACTTGAAACACTCAAAAGTTCAGAAACAAACTATAAAAACCTAAATATAAGTCTCCCTTCAAAATGTAATCATGTATAGCAACAGTATCACTACACAATGGCGGCACATCAGCGCAAATGCACTGATTTTGAGTGTCTTTCATGTGGCTACCACTTTGTATTTAAGATAATAATATTGAAGGAGTGAGAGAGAGAGAATGACAATGCATGGCCTGAAAAGATACCCATTCCTGAAGTAATAGCAAATAAGAGAAGACTGAACATAGAAAATCAGTTGATGCCAAATATCATTGAGAGAGAGAGAGAGACACACACGCACACACAGGCAGCCAGCTGGTGCCAAATACATGAATGAATGAATCATGAGATTAGGGATACAGGTATATAGCTTGGGGAGTTTCAGTCATTCAACAGTTACAAAGGTGAAAAGGAGTTGGAGTGATTGGGGAGCAAGTTAAAGAGATCCAGAAAATAAATGAGATAAAGTACAAAGATCTAAAGATGGAACTGGGAGAAGACTCCACAATTGCATTAAGAAGGAAAAGTTAAGAAAGGATGGACAGCAAGATATGTTGTATTTTACATGAAATTGTGCACATTTTCATATATAAAACTTTATGTAACGGCTAATATAAAACAGTGCAAAAAATTACGACAAAATGATGAAAGAATTTCTGAAATTTTCGGCCAAGTTACCGCGCAGACGTAAGGAAAAAGTTTTTTTTAAAAATTCACCATAAATCGAAATATTGTGCTAGGGACTTCCAATTTGTTGCAAAATGAAGGTAAATAAATGAATATTACTAGAATGTAAGAGTTTTAGCTTACAATTGCGTTTTTCGACCATTTCGGTCGAGTCAAAGTTGACCGAAGGTTGAAATTTTTTGTAGTCGATGTACGGTACGTCCACTTGGCACCCAACAGACAATTATAGTCGACGTATGATACGTCCAGTCGGCGTTTAAGGGTTAAAATACTCAGGCATATGCATTTTTACAGGGTTTTTCTGTTTTTAAACTATCAAAATGGGCAGTTCTAATTGTTTTTAGAGGGGTTTTAAGTATTTGCGGATTTTAGCTATTTGCGGGGGGTGTGGGACGCATCCCCCGCAAATATATATATTTGAAGAATTATTTTTATTTGCTAAAAGAAATTAATGTATAACTGGAATTATTATTCTTATATTCTTGTACATGAATGTGAAACGGGTGTAGAAAGGTGCGTCATTTTTAAGTTGCTAAAAGAAACAAACTTATTACTGGAATAATTATTTTTATTTTTGTACATATTGTAAATGTAAAATGAGTATACAATGGTAAACTAACATACTTTACGTTAGAGTAAAATCCCTCAAAATTGCAAAACAGCTGCTTCCTTTGGTAAGTGGTTTTTAATTATAAGAGATGGTTATGAATTGTTACATAAGCCAAAAGTTAAGTAATTTTTTTTTAAAGCCTGGCCTAGCACAATCTACCAAAAAAGAAATTCACTCCAGAAGCATAGCCAAGGACAGTATGATCTACCAAAAATGATACATGAGTATCCCTGTATATTTATTAGCTTTACTCATTTTGCCCTATCATGGAAATTGTGTAAAACACCCTGTGTTTATATCTTTAGTACATATGGCATTTCTCAGTGACAACTGTCCAAAGCAAGTTCATTTTAAGAACAATACTAAAAAGTACAGGCAGTCCCCGGTTATTGGCGGGGTTCCGTTTCTGAGGGTGTGATGATAACCGAAAATTGGCGCTTTTTCAGCGATTTTCCGGGCTTATCGGTGCCAAAAAGTGCGGATTTTCGGTTATCAGCGCCTCTGTTAGGTATGTATCAGCACTGAGGCAGAAATCGGCGATTTTGGTGCCGAAAATTGCTAATTTTCGTTGCTAAACAAGCCCCATAAAACTGGATCACTGTTAACCAAGCCCGCCGTCAACCAGGGACTGCCTGTAGTTGATCATTTTCTGTTTTTTTGGAATTAATGATTTTTCATTTCACCTCATAATATCATAAGTTTTACTTGTATGCCTGTGTGTGTGTGTTTACATCTACATATGGATTTCATCAGTATTGACGTTACCATCTCAAGTGTGTCCGTTCATGCGTTGTGTTTCTTAGTGCAGTATCCTGTTTGCTATTTTTCATTTTTGCTTTGCTTGATTTACTATACAGTACAGTATTTCATTAAAAGTTAAGTTGATTCTAAATATGATTATCACACATATCATAACAGTATAAAAGAATATTTTATCATGTAACTAAACCATTAAAATCTTTGGGACCTCAAATTTTTTTTTATTGTCTCTTGATGCAACATCCCTCCATCTATTCCTCATTTGTAATATGATCTTCCCATTGTACTGTAGCCGTAAATGTTAACATTATGTTAACATTTACAGCTAAGGGTACACCTTTTTTAAATTACCTCCAGTTTCTTTGTCAGTATCCATGGTTTTGCTCCATAGACTAGTACAGGTCTTAAATACCCATCTTAAGCCTTTGCTTCTTTACTAGTGGAACATTTTTACTTAGCGGTAATCTGGCTATCTCTCTATTTTATCCATGATGCAGCTTCTCCCTTACCACTCTCTTCTCAACTCCAAGTCTTGTAGGAGGTAGTACCTTCATTGCACGACATGATACACTGTAAGCATTACTAAAGGGTGTTTGCAGCATTCCTTTTGACTGTAGCTGCACCTACTTTTTAGCCTCTTATTTTACATCCATTCCTACTTCCTTTCTTATGTCTTGTCCAACCTTTCTATTACTTCTTAGTACAAATTTGGTATTTTCTCCCAGTTTAATGTTAGAGCCTAGTACCTTATATGTTATCGGGATCTTTTTATCTTGCTATCCAACCATTCCAACTCTCTCTTTTCACTATCTTAAGTTTTATATTACTGAACATCCCTTTGGCCCCTAGCTACAACCCCTTTCATTCCTTTTACTGTACCTCCATTCATGTTAGCTTTCTTCCATCATATTGTCCACCCTCTCCTAACAATTGTTTTATAGTGCAACTGTTAGGTTTTCCTCCTGTTGCACCTTTAAAGCCACCTTTACTGTCAATTTCCCTTTCAGCACTTAATGACTACATAGGTCCCAGCGCTTGGCCTTTTGCCTAAATTTTATATTCCAATTCCAACTAAATTGCTGAGCACCTCAGTGCTTTGCTTTATATATCAGTTTCATGATTCACTCATTTTCAGTTACTCTGCATAGTCCAGTATGTCCCCAAGGTAACAGAAATTATCTGCCTCATTAAGACTTGCTCATCTGTCACAGCATGTTTGTCACCTACCCACTCTTCCCATTTGCTCTTGTGATGTATTTCAGGCATAAAAAAATCTCTTAACTTCATATATTTTGACATTTTTAGAACCTGTTTTGACACCACCTGTTATTTTTGGCTCCGGAGTTCACACACATCCTGTAGCAACCACATGTCCAATTACTTGAGTGTATTTTTGTGTGTCCTTCCTTTATTTCCAGTAAAAGATAAATTGTTTTTTTTTTTTTCAGGTCTTTATGTTCGTAGATTAAATCTATCTTTTCGCCGTTTGAGTTTTTCACAAGTTACCTCACTCTACCAGCAGTTCAGAGACTACTATGAAGAATGTTTTGCAACAAACAGCACCCAGATGCAACAGCATATTGACACTGATATTCAGGTATTGTTTGATTAAATGATTTGCATAGTGATATGAATTAGATTGTAATTATAAATTGTAAGATTATTTCTGGGCTCTTTTCATCTGTGAATTCATTGCAGATGAAGAAATGTTTGGTTTGGTATTGTATTTCAGGTCAGTATTATGCTCTATATCTTTAAAAGTCATAGGTTATATAGTTGTATTTATTCAAGTTGTATTTATTCTGATTAAATCTTGTATAATCATTTATGTGGCAACTGCTTGAATTACTTTTCAAAAGAAATCCCCCATAAGGGTTAGCCCATTTATCAGTACAGGGGACCCCTGCTAGATCGTGGTTCAGCATTCACAGATTCAGTCATTCGTGATTTTTTCTGTGAAACCTATCTCCCAATATATCGTGGGAAAATTCACCAGGTAGTGGATTTTTTCAAAGAGCAATATTCAGTGATTACTGTATTTTCATTTTATTTTTGTGACTAAATACATTTTTTATGATGAAAAAATGATTTATTATTTTCATATAAGTAACCCAGTCATTACATAGTAATTACAGTACATAGCTAATGTATTTACTTAGTAATTACATCCTTAGTGTTTCATTTTTGTTTTTACCTAGGTGACAGCCCCACCCACTGTTGGGGAACACAGGAACAACCTGGCAGCCATTACTCAATTTGTTTTTGCCAGTTGTGGTGTTAATATTGCACCATTAGCAGCAACTTTGTTGGATTTTTTCAGTAGTTATTTCATATTTAGTGAAGTACAATTGTTTTGTTCTGGTTGCACTCAGTCTATAGGCAGTTTCTTGTTATAATTTGGATAGTTTCATGTTTCATAAAAGTAACTTACCAAGTAATTACGTAGCTAACGTTTCTAACTCGCGCAACAACTTTTTAATTTGCAGTAGTGCTGCTTCTGTTTTGTGTAGGTGACAGACCCAACCACTATTGGGGAACGTGGGAAACAACCTGACCGGTAAATGCAATTTGTTTCTGCCGGCTGTTATATAAACATATCGCGCCATTTGCAGCAGTTTTTTTTTTTTTTTGGAAGACCTGTAATTCATTTATGTTTGGTGAAGTACAATTGTTTTGTTTTGGTTGCTCTTATGCTAGGCAGTGCTTAGGCAATTTATTGTTTGCAGTTTTTACTAGTTTTCAGTGAATTACTAGAATTATGTCAGAACTCTAGTATTCACTGCTGTGCCGACTTAGGCTGCAAGTTGAGACTTATAAAACTTGTTACTTTCCTCGTATGATCTGTGCTAAGCATAGGGGGCAAGAATGTAATGTTCATAAATATGTAAAGAGAGAGATAGAAAGAGTAAAGCAGCTTCTAAAGCTGAAAAATGCTCTTATAGTTTAGAGTAAAGCAGCTTCTAAAGCTGAAAAACGCTCTTATAGTTTAGAGCAGTGTTTCTCAAATTTTTTCACCTCAGGGCACACCTATGAAAAACCAAAACTTTGGGGTGCATCTTTTAATATGGAAAATTTTAATATGGAAAAATTAGTCAAGTTTGAAAAGAGGAAAATGACAAAGAAGTACCTGAAATAACCAATTACTTTTAGATATATTTTACATTTAAGTATCCTAATGTGAAATGTGCTTTATGAGATTTCGCAGTTTTCTGAATGTTTGAGCTTAAATATGATAAACATACTCTCATCTCTTCATCAATGCATTTAATATTTGATCTATTTTTACATTTAATGTAAGTACAGAAAATCCTTGTTCACAGAGATACAATGTGGAAAACTGCAATAAAACAGTCAAAGCTTCTCTAGGTATTGAGGGATTCTTCTTTTGATTGAAATCCAAAACTGATCAATGGGTACCTCCTTATGCCTGATCTTTAAACCACGATTAGTAAATATGGCACCCAGCACCTCTTCTGTTAATGAAAAGCCAATGTCAACAGTTAAAATGTTAATAAATAGGTTGCGAATCCAATTATATTGCTCGGTGTGTATTTGTAGAAATTAATGGTTCAGATTGCCTTCTAGAATTGCTAAGCAATCCACTGTTAAGGTAATAAATTGTCTGAATGTCCTTCTCTAACCAAAGGAAACTTTTCCGAACAGCCTAAACTAGCTTTTCTTTTCCAGACTGCAAGTTTTTTGGGAATGTTTTAATTTTGTTGGTAGATGAGAGAAGTTTCATTTCCATTTTGCATGGGCACGTTCAGATTATTCAAGTATTGAAAGATATCAGTCAGATATCTCAATTTTGAAGTCCAAAACTCACATTTCAGAAGTTCACAAAATTTACTTTTATTTTCTTTCTCAAAAAATGCCAAGAGTTCTTGACGAAGGTCAACCACACGTCAGAGTACTTTAACTCTTGATAACCATCTCACTTCTGTGTGCAAAAGTAAGCTTGTGTGTTGTGAATCCATGTTTTCACAAAGTAGTTAAAATATACAATCTTTTACTGGTCTAGTCTCAATGAAATTTACCATTTCGACAACTTGATCTTGATCAAAAACTCCTTTCAATTTAGTACCAAATGTTTTTGCCACAAGGGCCTCTCTAGGCAAGAAACAATGGGTTTTTATAATGTTGGGATGGTGTTGCTTTACAAACTATCCCAGACCTTTAATAGAACCAGTCACTGATGGTGCTCCATCAGTACAAATCCGGACACACGACTTCCAGGATAAGTTCCATTTCTCAAAATAATGATTGAAATTATGAAAAATATCTTCACCTTTAGTAGTGGTAAGCAGTTCTTTGCCACAAAGATACTGATTTACTATAGTATCCCCATCAGTAAAGCAAATCAAGGCGAGTAGTTGCACTTTGTTGGTTATGTTGGTTGATTCACCAACTGGGAGTGCAAAGTATGAATCCTGAAGTTTATTACAGTAAAGATTTTCTTCAATATTGTTAGAGCATTTCCAGAATATGCCTATGAACAGTATCATTTGAAAAACGAATTTTACTTGTTTCTCAGCATTGTCTCCTAAAATAGTCTTTACCATCTTTTTACAAGCAGGCAAAATAATAGGTTCACAAGAGTATGTGATTTCATTTTTTTGGCTATAATTTTTGATATTTCATAAGAAGCAATTCGAGCTTTCTTAGATAGAATTGCTCTGCTTTTGAAAGCAACTGCTCGCTTTGTTTGTTGCTCAAGTAATCTTTTGAAATAACTAACATCTTTTCCTTGAAGACTGCAATGTGATGTTTGAAAGTGCTTACTTAATTTACTAGAAAGCATCAATTCATTTGACATTTTGCATCCACAAACCAAACACAATGGCTGAGGCTGATTTCCATCTCCAACCCCTGTGAAGCCATAACTTAAATAACTTTTGTCGTATTTGCAATTGGGTCTACTTTTATTTTTCTTGGCTGGACGCTTCATGTCACTTGAAATAGTTTCATTATTAAAATCAAGTTCTTCACTGGTACATTGCTTGTTTAAAAATCTGTTCATGTGTGGATAGTTTATTTTTTTAAATATATAAGAAAAAACCCACTAATTATAATTTGAGTGTCTTGCACGAGAACTTTGAAAAGTAATGTAGCAGCACTTGGGTATCTACTCTGCCGACTGACCGCAACCGCAAAAGACTATCAGAAGAAAGGCTGTCGAAAGGGAAGTCCCTTCATCCTCTGAACCCTGACTCAGATGTCTTTTCCAATGCCTCAGACATAGGTTGAGGAGCCCTGCTAGACAATCAAGAGGTCTTTGGGGGACATGGACTCCAGAACAGCATGACTTACATATCAGTGTAAGAGAACTGAAGGTAGTCTGCTTGGCCTTCAGAATTTTACTCACCTAGTCCGCAACAAGACAGTTGTGATGCAGGCGGACGATACCACGGCATTAGCCTACATCCATAACAAGGAGTTACCCATTCCTTCTCTCTCTGCCAAGCTGCAAGAGAATTACTGCTGTGAGCAGACCAAAACAAGTTACTCTTATCACTCACTTTATCCAATAAAGTTGAGTGTGGTGGCAGAGGAGCTGAGCCGTCAAAGCAGGTCCTTCCTACCAAGTGGACCCTGGATCCCCTGGGATGCCTAGATCTGTGGAAGTTACTGGGCAAGCCAGTGATAGACCTGTTTGCCACCTCCAGAAACCATCATCTTCCTCTGTTTTCCTCGCCAGCCCCGGATCTTTACATGGGCCACGGACGCCATGTTATAGGATTGGTTGAATCTGGACCGTTACGCTTTCCCACCCTTCAGCATGATCAGGGAAGTACAGGCAGTCCCTTGTTATTGGTGGGGGTTCTGTTCTGACGGTGTGATGATGATAACCGAAAATCAGCGATTTTCAGGGCTTATCGGTGCCGAAAAGCGCCATGCCTCTGTTAGGCTGATAAGTGGAAATCAGCGATTTTTGGTGCCGAAAATTACCAATTTTCATAGCTAGACAAGCACCGTAAAACTAGATCGCCAATAACCGGGGACTGCCTGTATTGTACAAGTTCGAGACGCATCACAGTGCAACCTTTACCCTCATAGCCCCATTTTGGCCTCTGAGGGAGTGGTTCCCAGACCTTTTACGTCTGTTGGTGGACTACCCAAGACTGCTTCCCCCAAAAAGTATGGCTACTCAGACAACCCCACTTCATCAGACACCACCAGGGATTGCTCACTCTTTCTCTGACAGGCTCCAGTCTGCCTGTAAGCTTGTCAGAGCAAAGGGTTTTTCCAAGGGAAGCTTCAGAGGTTATTGCAAAGTGCAGAAGGAAGTCTTCTAGCCTCGTCTATCACACCAAGTGGTCAGTCCTCTGGTGGTGATACCACAACCGCAATGTCTCATCTTCTGAGACCAATTTGACATAAATTGTGGATTTTCTCCTTTTTCTGAAGACTACCAAGAACTTGTCTTCCTCTAGCTTTAAAGGCTATTGGGTAATGCTTGGCTCCATTTTCAAGCATAGAGACCTGGATCTCTAACGATCTCTGACATTAAAGACCTGGTAAAGTTGTTTGATACAATGGAACACGAAAGAGACAACACTTTGGACTCGTGGAATCTGGATGTGGTCCCAAAATGGCAGTTGGGCCCATCTTCTGAGCCCCTTCGCTCTGCTTCTCTTCGGAATCTGATGTGTAAAAACTCTCTCCCTCTTTGCCTTACCTCTGGCTAAGTGCATCAGTGAATTACAAACTATTGACGAAGAGTGGGTTTTTTCTCAAGGGGATGCTGTTTGCTCCTTCACCTTAGACTTTCTGGCCAAGAATGAGGACCCATCCAAGCCCTGGCCTTGCTGATTCACTGTGAAAAACTTATGTAACTTCTCAGTCAAGGGGAAGAAGAGAGAGAATACTGTCTCGGGTCAGAGCAATGATATACTACCTGAATAGGACAGAGAACATCAGGGGCCCATCTAGTAATCTTTGGTGTTCATTAAAGAATCCATCTCGTCCTTTTTCAAAGAACACCTTATCATTCTTCCTAAGATATTTAATTAAAGAAGCACATTCCCAGATCCAGGGGGACATTTTACGAAACTTTAAAGTGAGAGCACATATCAGAGCGGTGTCTACTCCTTGGTTTTTAGACATAACATGTCTTAGACCTCCATTATTCAGTCTACCTACTGGAGGTTCAAGTCCATTTTTGCTTTTCACTACTTACAGGAAGTAGAAACAGTTTTTAACGATTGCAGTACCTTGGGTCCGTTCTATGTGGCTGGCATGGTATTGGTGAAAAATCATAGGAAGCACTCTTTTTCAAGTCTTGGGGAGCCCAGGGGTACACAGTACCTGGAGTATCCACCAGTCTTAGTGGGTAGGTCGTGGTTTTATCAGATGTTTTCAGAGTAGGTGACAGCATTGTCTGTTTTTTTTTTTAATCTTGGCACTGCACCCAGGGCAAGGTAACCTTATTATATGCTTTGCTAGCCATCGGGCATATCCTCCGCTACAAAGCTCCCTCTTAAGTAGAGGCGCCCCATGGCTCAACAGCCACGCCACTATAGGTTATGATGAGCACCAACCAGAGGCAGTATTCACCTGCAGTAGCTCTTACCAGGTAAGGAAACAAAAAGCATTGCATACAATGCTGGCTGATTTTTTTTTATTCAGATTCCTTATCATTCTTTAATATTTTGGAGTAGACTATGTTCATGTATCCCACCTCCATTCAATGTGGGCTTCAGCTATGTAATTACTTAAAAATTAAACGCAGAAAGTTAGAAATTAAACACACTTTCTGCAGGGGTATCATCTTTGAAAAGTGCAGTAACTAAGGGTATCACATCTTGTAAAAGTACACCAACTGAACGTGCTGTAATTACACGCACATACAGATTGCACCAGCACTTTTCTCTGAGGTTAACAGTGTAATTTTCAAGGAATGACACTTATACAACTCTTAGCTACATCTTTGATATCATTAATGAATTCATTTTATCAAATGAGCGAGTGAACAACCTCATCTCAAGGTCATGTAAATTCCTTGTTACAAAGACTTTGTGAATGGACATAATACTTGTGTGATATTTATGTACAAAAATATAAATATAAATTTTCCAAATCGATTTTACAGTTAAAAGCATGAAAACTTATAAATGTACTTCAAACATTAAACAAGCATTTTTTGCAGGGGTATCATCTTTGAAAAGTGCAGTAACTTTGCAAATGGGTATCACATCTTGTAAAAGTAAACTAACTGAATGTGCTGAAATTACTTTTGCATCATATATATATACAGGTACAAAAATAAAAATAATACATTTTTCATACAGATTTTACATATAAAAGCATGAAATGCATTTTTCATACAGATTTTACACATAAAAGCATGAAATGCATCTCATACAGATTTTACACAAAAGCATGAAATGCATTTTTCATACAGATCTTACACATAAAAGCATGAAAACTTGTAAATTACTTCAAAAATTAAACTTAACCACTTCAGCAGGGTTTCTCGACCACTTCTGCAGGGTTTCTCGAGAATTTTGTGTCTTAAAAAATCGCGTATGCCAATTAGTTAGGTTCCAGTGGAAAGTTCGTGTGTGTGTGAATTCGCGCAACTCGAATCGTGTAAGATCGAAGTATTACTGTATATTGTGGTTTCGGTATTCCTGTGAATACGGGGGGTCGATTGTATGCAAATTACGGTTCTTATTGATGCTGTGTATTTTTTAATTTTACAGAATATAGTTGTTGGAAATGAAATGTGCTTGTGTATTTAGGAGCAGCCTTCAGCTCCAAAATAGGAAAAATCCCAAAACCAAAACAGCTTTCCACGAGGGTTTTGGATTAGGTGTGAACCTGTAGCTATGAGTGAAGGATAACTCTTTAAAAATACAAATAATTTTCAGGTGCAGTATGTTGACAGAATTTATTCATCTCCAGATATGATGTATTAAATTACAGATGGGATTCACACCTCTCAGGTATATCAGCATCTCTTCAAAGTAAAGTATCTCCTCCCTCAACAAGCTGTGTTGGACTTCTGACATGATAAATCTCAGCTGTTGTCAGGTGCTGGAGTGGCTTCCATGGAATTTAGAGAGCATCATGTTCAGGTAGAGTCTGAATGTTGTGGGCTGACAGTCACTTTTTGCTAATGAAGTTCTACCCACCAAGACTTAAGGTTGGAACTGAAGGGCTTGCTGAAGTTTGTTCAGGAGCAGTGACTTAGGAATGGACTAATCTGGAAGAGCAGCATGGCTTGGAATGATGGCTAAATGCAGAAAACCTCTATCCTTGTCATGACTTGAAGCAGAGGTCTTGTGAAACCCTGAAATGGAAACAATTGTGATTGTGGTTTGAATTAGCAGGGCCAGAAGAGTGGTGCTGATCCTTGGAACAATGAGATCCATGTTCATGGCTAAAGGAAGAAGAGCTCCCAGAACTTGAAGTGTTGGTAGGCAGTTAATAGCAGCTTGAATCAGTGTGTCACTGCCTAACAGGGTACTCATGGATTCAGGAGCATCTTGATAGGGCAGAGAGTCTGGACATTAAGTAACCTCAGGAATAATATCCACTGCAGGAACTGCAGAAGCGCTGTTGTTACTAAGATTGCAGGTTGAGGAAGTGCTAACATCTACCCTGGGATCCTCGGAGTCCTGAATTTTAGGTGCAACATCAATGGAATCTTTACAGGGGTTGGGGATGATGGATCAATAATGTCAGAGAAAGTGACAGCCACTGGAGCAGGCAGGCTAGATCCCACATTTTTCAGATGAAAAACTACCAGAGAAAGGTGCTGCCTAGATTCTGACCAACTACCATCATTAGTGGCAGGAATAGAGAAAGAGAAAGGAGACAGATCTTCCAACTTACAAAGTGAAGTCAAAGTTCCTCATGTATGGTAGACAAAGGTAGGCAGAGGTAATACTTCATACCAGACTGCAAAATTGAACAAACCTCTTCATCAGGCTATATTGGTGTAATGGAAGTTGCATCATCTTTCCTTAACTACTGCACAGTTCTCCTGCAATTGTGCAGAAGGGGAGGGAGGGGGGTGAAGGTTAGATGAGAACCAGCAGTGACCTCCAAAGCAAAGAGATATCAGATTTCTTATGAGTACTTTAGAGCACTTAAAATGTATCTTGTGATGAAGTCCAGCTCCTGGAAAGATCATAGGTCATTTAAGGAATGCATACTTGGCCCTAGCAGGAGGTCTAAAAAGTATGAAGCTTTCTCTCAGAATTAGCCAAGAAGCCTTTGCAGAACCTAGTATGTCAGCTTATGCCCCTATTCTAAGACAATTAAAATAGGTAATGATGGAAGAGTAATTAAAATAAGTAATAATAGAAGAATGTGAAAAAAAAATCTATTGCTAATGCTGAAATGCAGTAGATTAACTTATGGAAAGCAATAAACATAAATAATTTCACATTAAATTTTTTAGAGCACTGGGTACATGAAAATGTGCAAATAGATTGTTATTAATGGTAATACCAATGCCAGACCAATAAGATCATAAAAATAAGTAACTAACTCCCTAGTAAAGCATAAGAACACCTTTTGCAAAAGGAGAAAACTTACACCAAAGAAACCCAGAAAAAATGAGTTCAAGCAGAGTTGCAAATGTAAGACAGCTGGTTGCTGATACCATCAACAATTATAATAATAAAACAGTAGAATGGAACTACTGCTCTGGAAAAAGCAACTGTTCAGTACTTCAGAAAACATTAACTTACTACAGTATAGTAAGTAATTACACAAACTATGAAATGAAACTGATGGAAAATTATTATGGGATGAATATTAATGATAATGAGGAAAGAATGGAAAGAAGAAAAAATCCACAATCAGCATAAGTCTGGAGAAAAGCTGCAAGCTGCATCTAGGATGGCAGACACACAATCAATAAACTTACTTTTTCATACCCCTGCAACCTATGGCACATGCACTGTCATTTTTGACACTGCTGCCATTCTTTTGCTGCTTTCAGTGTCATAAAATTTTCATGGATGAACAAATAGGCTATCTAAAGTGTATTAATGGGTTCATGTTGAAGGGAATATAATTTTGCATTGCATCCTGTCCTAGTTATAGATTTCATTGTAAGAGTATGGGAGTATTTTAGAAATTTTGTATTGCCATAAATCAATCTTGATATTTGACTATATGCAGATAACTTTTAGTAGGACTGTTATTCTTATTGACAGAAGTTATGAAGACACTAAAGTTTACCTTTTTATTTTTACCTCAGATGGCAGCAGATGAATCAAATATAGCTGAAGACACAGATTCTGACACAAAAATGGAAGACATGATGGAAGAGAGTAAAGATGAAGATATAGGAGCTGACATAACAGCTTGCAGTGAAGAAGTCTTGGCTATCAACTCATCATCAGCTAGGGAACCTCAACCTATGTTGCTTCTTCCTCATGCAAACCAACGGTAACTGAAATGCCTTTGAAGTAACAGTTTCCATACAAGAGACAGACCTATTTTACTTTTGCAGTAACTTTCTCACATTTGAGTGAACGTGGACTACTCTTGATGAACATGACACCACTATAAAATAAGTCCCATTTGTATAATAATTAGATCAGTGATTCTCAAACTGGGTGCCGTGGCATTCTGGGGTGCCACAGACAGTGCCTAGGGATGCCGCAAGATTGTCATGAATTTTGTCTTGGCTAGATCATCTCAATGATCATTTAAAAAAAAAAAAAAAAAAAAAAAAGTTTGGAGGTCTTCATATAAGTATTGTCAGTGTGTCTACTCTAATTATGTTTATCTAATTCTGATACGCTCTTTGTTGGTACAGTATATTTCTGTTTGTACTGTGTGCTGATTTTGGCTTGAGTATGGATAATAAATTTAGTCATTTGATGAGAAGTTAATTCATGCGATATGGTGGGATGGTGAAGAAGGGTGCCACGGTCATGATTACATTAGTTAGGGTGCCATCATTAAAAAAGATTGAGAACCACTGAATTAGATTATGGTGGGCCCCCTGTATCTGTGGGTAGTAATACTTTCCAAGACCCATTGCAGATACCTGAAACTGTGGATAATTGTGAGCACATTGTGCAACAGAGTTCTATATATATGTAAATCTTACAAACAACCTGTTTATTCTCATATAAACCCTAATTTGTCTTACAATAACTATTATTAGTTGTACATGGAAAAGAATAATACAAATTTTTGGATACAGCAGGTCTTTACAGTATAAGAATAAAAAGATTTTAAACTAACATAAATAAACTGTTTATGTAAGTAGTGATAAATGCACATTAGTCAACCTGCTTATGCCCATATAAACCCCAGTACATCTATATTAGCTCAGTTATGACAGAATAGGTGTTTTTTATATATGAAAATTGCCAAGTAATTACATAGCTATAGTTTCTACAGCTATATAATTACTTGGTAAGTATATGTAAAACCTTATTTTTTAGTCAAAGGGAGCCGCGAGAGCCTCATGCAGTTACGTCTGCCTTAGGCAGCGCCCCGGCTAAATCCCTTATCAGAGAACTTATAGCACAGGGTTGGCACGTATTCATTCCGGTTAATGGAAGCTTGTCACTATTGTGATAGGATATCAGGTCTCGGGGCGTCTGCACTTTGAACCTATCTATCCGCATTGATGAATCAATTCATGGCTAAACATCTCCACTGGTTACACCTTTCCATTTGCGCTTCCGTGGCTAGTTCGAATGAATCGGGTCAAAACGCAACTGTGCATCTACTGCGCATGAGCATGTTGCCAACCATATGTTTTTCTAGCCTCGCTTTTTGGTATGTGATAAAATCTTTTCCATCGTAATTTGAGGGATTTCAACTTTATTTGGCATGGAGTCTTCATCTCAGTCAACGGGAATAAGATAAGTACCTGCCCTACGAAAATCATTAATCGGAAAATCGTCGAAAATCGTCAAAAATCATAAGAAAAAATTTAGTCATTGAAAACGATGTAACTAATATTTTGAGTTTTACATCAAAAAAACCTTTTTATTCTGCCGTGTCGAAATGATGGCTTGGGAGCGTCATACCGAACTGAAATAATTTCTGATGAATATATTAGAACCTCGGAACGCCGTAAGTAGTCGGAACCGTCGTAAACCGGGGACTGCCTGTACCTGCCCTACCGCAGTCACAAAATTCTGCTTAACTAATATTTTTAAATGTCCTAAATGATGGCTTGGGAAAAGCATAGGTTAGGGTAGGATAGGTTTTAGATTCAGCATGTCAAAAAACCCTAGCGTGAACTGTTTAACATGCTTGGAAAGTTTATATAAACCTGATTGTTATGAAATTATCGATAACCCGAACGCTAGTGCTAGCGCTAAAGTTAGGCTAACCTTTGCTACTTTTAGGTTTGAAGCGGATGATAGCCGCTTTCGGTTAAGGTAATTCTTTTTAGTGTTATTTGTGTAAATAATATATTATATTTTGGACATTTTGATAGAGTTTTTGTGTAAAACCTCCGATTTATGTCCCATTATCAGCGTGGAAAAATGATGCGGGCTTCTGGAACATTCTAGACGGTTCCATCGAAGCTCTGTCGAAGCCTTCGACTCAGAATTGTTTCGTAACGAAAATTGCATATGATACACTGGCTCCCAGTCGAGTTACCAGATACCTCAAGTTGAATTATTTCAAAATAGAAGCTTATCTCATGACAAATTGATTCGAAATAGTAACTTTTTTATGTCAAATTGATTCGAAATAGTAGCTCTTTTATGTCGAATAGTGCAGTATAGAAATGAGTTATGAACTCAAATAAAGATATGTCGTTCTATTAGCTGTAAGGTTGTTGCCATGCACCAATGAAGTCGTGAGTATCGATTCTTGCCAACGATATTTGTCTGGGGCAATCGATGTCCTATATTGGATATACCTAGATCCCCTAGTCTAGGCTAAGCCTACATGATAGCCCACATTCTTGGTCTGTGATACCCTCGACTCGAATGGCATGGTTTTACCTGTTGCTCTGTCATAGAACTGACATAATCCCAATACTATTCGACTTCCTTGTTCGTGATCTTAGATTGCCCTTCAGTTGTAGCTCCCCGGTGGGTAAACCCCCCCCTTTTTCCCCTTTGCCTAGCGACCATTGGAGGCGAGCCTCGAACAGGGATGTCAACTGGGCATGAACCCAGCCATTTGAGATAGTAGAATGAATGCCACCTCATTCAAGAATATAAAAATAGATATAGAATGAATGTCACCTCATTCCAGAATATAAAAACTATATGCTTATTTTTTCTCATGATATAATGGCTTATGTAACATAGTTCCTTAAACATTTTAGGGGTGTTTCATAGTATTATTTTCTTTTACAGGCAAATATTAATATACAACATTTAAGGGCATGGGTAAGAGGATTCTCTAAAATTGGCTCAAAAGGTCCTCTTGGCTATTTGCCAGACAAAGGTGTAAGAGATTTTCTCTTCCCCACGGCCAGAATTCAGTCGGTCAGGGGTTATGAGAACTCACCTGATGATGTCGTGGTGGATCCTAATGCATCCACTGTGGTGCCCCCCTTCATACCGGAGGATGAGGTCGATTTGGGAGAATATGAAAATTTGGATGATGAGGGGGATCTATCTGATCCTGAGCCTCGACCCCCAATAGATCAACCGATTCCTGGCAGCATCCCTAGTAAATCGGCTCCTATGGACGTCGATGAGGATAATGTTTCAGTCTGCACAACTGCCTCTACTAAGAGAAAGTTTGCGGCACAAGAAGCTGGGATGTCTGCAATGGAATCAAAGCTGGACAAGTTGATAGAACTACAACTTGCAAAATCTTTGGATACAGGGGCTCAGGGACAGACTGCGGAGCACGCACAAGTGTCAGATCCACCTATTAATATAGATGATTTCCCAGATTTGAGAGTGGTGGAGGACGAGCCAGAGCAGTATAATCCCTGGGTGGTGACATCACGGCTAGCTAGAGCAGTGGATGGCATCTTCTATGATAGTGATGTATGTACCCCTCTAGCTAGGTTAGAGTTTGCAAAACCTTTTGTCCACTTCAAAAGTAGTAAGTTTCGCTTTCGATGCCAAACACCTAAGACTCTGGCTATGGTACCGGAGGAAACCATGATTTTTACCCAGGATCAGGCGAAGGGCTTCCTTTCTAATATCTGCCAGGACCTGGGAGGTGGTTCTCTGGGCACCCAGGTTCTTGCTAGGAACCTTCCTATCTGGAAAGTACCAGTTGGTGAGAAGTTCCCATCTATCACCAATAAACTGTTCAAATCTTGGGAAAAGAAGTGGGTAGAGTCAGCTGCCCATGGGACGAAGTTCTCTTTAAAGGAACTCCTGGACTTTGGAACAGTTCTGCCAGATCCCATGGATGATCTAACAAAACCATTAGCAGGCTTCACAGAGGTGATGAAGAAAGGCAAATTTCTAGCAAACCATGCCTGTTCATGCTTTTTTGCGGACACTCCTTACCTTGCACACACCTTGTGTGTTCAGGAGTTCAAGGCGAGGAAACTATTAATGTCCTGCATTACAACCTTGACGTTAATGGAATCTCAGGCATACCGCTGTGACCAGCAAAGAGATGCAGTGCTTCCAAGGTTACAAATTCGGAGCATGGGCCCAATCTTCATTCACCTTCTGGAGGCTTGGGCGGCATCCAAATTAAAACTTAGACGTCGAGCCATGAAATTCGCTGACCAGAAGTCTATGCCAGTAAAGGAGCTCCTCTTCGCCTCCCCTATGTGTAGTGATCTCTTCCCTAGGGGCCTAGTAACCAAGCTGAATAATATTGCTACCCACCGAGGTATCAGATTTGAGGAGTTACTAGGATATGACCCGGAAACAGACCCAAGGGGGGTAAAACGCAGGAAGAAGCAACAATATAAGAAGGCTTTTAAAGCACCAGCTCTTCCTGCGCCAGACCCAGAACAAGGCCCCTCTTCCTAGAAACAATTCCCTATGCCGCACTCTCAGCCATCCTTGAAGAGCAGCAGTGCACTGCCATCCCAACAATCCCAATTTAGGCAGTTCCAGGAGGCTCGAGGCGGTCGTGGAAGAGGCGGATCCTTTCGAGGGAAGAAAGGTAACAGGGGAGGACGAGGTGGTGGTAGAGGTCAGTTCAACCAGTGAGACATTTCAGGTTGAGGGCAGACTGAAGAGGTTCCAGGAAGCCTGGAAAGTGTCCCCTTGGGCCTATCAAGTGGTATCGAAAGGTCTGCGCTGGGATTGGAAGGGCCCCTTCCGCAACAAATACCTTCATCAGCGCAGCACAAAAGAATCGGTCCTATTTGTGAACAAAATGCTAATAAAGGACATAATAGAGAAATGCCACTTTATCAGGTTCCAGGGGAGGCTTTTCAGTGTTCCAAAGAGGGACTCTCAGGAAAGGAGAGTCATTCTGGACCTCTCTGAACTCAACAAAGCAATAAACTGTCCCAAATTCAAAATGCTGATGATAGATCAGATGAGACATACCTTGCCAAAGGACAGCTACACCTCTTCTATCGACTTGAAAGACGCATATTGGCACATTCCAATCCAACCTCATTTTCGCCAGTATCTAGGATTCCGTCTGGGTCGCCAGTCGTACAGATTCAAAGTGATGCCATTCGGCCTCAATGTAGCCCCCAGAGTGTTCACGAAATTGACCAAAGTGATCTTAGAACAACTAAGACTACAGGGGGTGAATGTCATGGCGTATCTGGACGACTGGCTGATCTGGGCGGAATTGTTAGAAGAGTGTCTAGAAGCGTCCCGAATAGTGGTTCAGACCTTGCAGGACTTCGGGTTCCTAATCAACTGGGAAAAGTCACGGCTGAAGCCAGAAAAAAAGTTCAGATGGCTAGGCCTACAATGGTGTCTAGAAAGCAGAAAGCTAGCCCTACCAGAGACCTCCAGGAGGTCAATAGTAGATCAGGTAAAGAGGTTCAGAAAAGCCAAGAGTTTTTCCAGAAGGAACCTAGAAGTGCTGGAGGGCAAACTACTATTCGCATCAATAGTAGATCCAGTCTTGAAAACGACTTTGAAGGATTTGAACCGGATTCTCATTTTAAAGGCAAACAAATCATTCAGAGACCACAAGGTCCCAATGAAAAGGAGGTTCAAGACAATGCTCAAACCGTGGGCATTGAATCAGGCCCTGAAATCTTCAGTCCGGTTAGTCCCGAAACCAATCTCATTGACCATTCATACAGATGCTTCGTCGAAGGACGGATGGGGGACACTCAGATCAGAACAAAGTGGTTGGGAGCCCTCAAATCTTGCCATATCAATATCAAAGAAATAATGGCAGTGCTCCTGTCACTCAAGGGACTGAAACCCAAGAGGGGATCTCACATTCAGTTGTTCATAGACAACAAGCCGGTGGTACAAAGCTCAGGTGAAGAAATGGACTCTGTCAGCATCCCACCTTGCGGGAGCTCAGAATGTCATAGCGGACTCCCTCTCCAGATTCAAAGCCCAGGAAGGGGAGTGGGAATTGGACAGCGGGTCATTCAGCGGGATCCTCGGAGATCACCCATATCTTCAGGTAGATCTGTTTGCAACACGCGACAATCACAAATTACCGAATTTTGTCATCCCCTATCACGACCTTTGAGTAGTGGCCAGAGACGCGCTTTCGCTGGACTGGAACCTGCTGGGGAACATTTACCTGTTTCCCCCAACGAATTTATTAATGAAAGTAGTGCAACTCCTCAAGGAGTTCAAGTGGAGGGGAGTGTTGATTGCTCCAATGTGGCCGAACAGCCATTGGTTTCCAACCCTACAGAAGCTGACTTTTCATCACAAGCCACTACATCTTCCTATTCTTTCCCAGCAGGTTCAAGGGATAACTGTCACGCCTCCTCCTTTCTGAAAAGCCTTCACGTGTGGACTTTCTCAGATCCCTGTGCTTCATGGAATGGTCACCTGAAGTCAGGGAATTCTTAATCACTAATATTAAGGGGAAATCTGCCAAACAGTATCAGTCAGTGTAGGAGAGCTGTTAATCAGCTCAGTGGTCTGGTAAAACTAAGGTATACTTAGAACAAATTTGTCTCATTTGTTAGGGACCGTAAACCAACTACCATCGATAATAACTTCGTTGGGGAGTTCTTTGTGTTTTTATTTGACATAAAAAAGTTGGCTTCCTCCACTATTAAAAATCACAAGGCGGCCCTTGCGGTTCCTTTAAGGTACGGATTTGGAGTAGAGGTATATTCAGAAGTGTTTGAAATGATAATGAAATCAGTGGCTCTCCGCAGGCCGAGTGAACAACCATGTGAATTATCATGGGATCTAGATATAGTCCTAGCTGCTCTGAACAGACGTTTAGACAATAATATGAAATTCTTGTTAGAAAAAACATTGTTTTTAGTGGGCCTGGTGATGGGAGCCAGATCAGCAGAGATCCATGCGCTAAAAAGAGGAGATCAGTTTTGTTCTTTTGGAAAGAATAAAGTAACCTTTTCATTCAGAGATTTTTTTAGCTAAAAACGAGAATCCGTTTCATAGATGGAAACCCATAGTAATCGCTTCTTTGCCCTCTAATCCGAAGCTGTGTCCAGTGGCCACAGTGAAAAAGTACCTTGATCGCACCAACCGTGTCACGCAAGGGCCCCTCTTTTTGGTACCAAACGAAAGCACCCCACTTTGCCTAGAAAGCCTCAGAACCAGCATTTGTAAGTTAATTGTAGATCTATGCCCAGGATCAGATCCAAAGTCACATGACCTCCGTAAGTACGCAGCCTCACTTGCCTTTTTCGGTAACTTTAGTATGGAGGACGCATCCAAATACACGGGGTGGTCTGGGCATGAAGTGTTTGTCAAACACTATGTTAAACAAATATGAGGTGTCCAGACTGCGTGCATATCCCTCGGCAAAGTCGTGGGCAAGAGATAAGGATGCCCGGAAGGTGAATTGGCTGGCAAGAGGAACTCTTCCTTTAAAGTGAGTGTTTTAAAAACCAGTAGGTTATTTTTTCCTATTATAGTCTATTTCTTTTGCTCTTCACCAATACACAGTCTCTTCGGAGACAGCTTAAAGGGTGGGCTGTTACAGCTGTAAAGGGAAAGGATTTTAGATTTTGGTCTGAACCCAAGGGAAGCGAAAAAGCTTTTTTGGTTAGGGATAGTGGCTAAAAGTCCATCCTTCCTGTCATATGATGTTTGAGGGCTTTATAAATATACAAAAAGCCTCTTAAAAATGTTCTCTGGTACATTGCAGAGGCTCTCATGGCTCCTTCGACTAAAAACGGGTTTGAAACCCAAAGGGAAATGAAAACCCTATTTTTAGTCTGGGAGCCGCGAGAGCCTCAGACCCTTCCAGTCAGCATTAAGTATATTGGGTTATGCCCACCCATTCATTTGCAGGGAGTATAACCTTTTAGGGAGGCACAGCTATTCCTACATTGGGTTGGCAACATGCGCATGCGCAGTAGATGCGTAGTCGTGTTTTGACCCGATTCATTCGAACTAGCCACGGCAGTGCAAATGGAAAGGTGTAACCAGTGGAGATGTTTAGCCATGAATTGATTCATCAATGCGGCGGATAGGGGGTCAAAGTGCAAACCCCCCGAGACCTGATATCCTATCACAATAGTGACAAGCTTCCATTAACCGGAATGAATACGTGCCAACCCTGTGCTATAAGTTCTCTGATAAGGGATTTAGCCGGGGCGCTGCCTAAGGCAGACATAACTGTATGAGGCTCTCACGGCTCCCAAACTAAAAATAGGGTTTTCATTTCCCTTTGGGTTCAAACCCCGTTTTATTATAAAAATGTCATTTTTTTCCTCTGTGGCTAACCCTGGGTAGGTGGATCAGCAATTACTTGGGTCTGACTGTAATTGCTTGGCTTATTGAGCTGTTTATTCATTGTGTCCAACTGTATTACTAATTTACATTTTATCCTTTCATCCAAGAAAGTCAATAATTTGATAACTTTGCTATTTCTTTTGAAAATGTAATCTGTGATATGACGTGCAGTGATAGTGTTTTCTTTCATAATGTATGCTTAGTTGTTTTAGTTGACAAGTAATACTGTCATCTTTCAATGCATTTTTATTATTCAACCTTAAAGATTGTAATTGTTAGGATGATGGTATTGGTTTATTTTATATTATACTCAGGTTTTGATATTTCTGGATTTGGCCTCATGAACATTTTACTGTAATTAGTTTTTGTTTGTTGTAATATATAGTAGTGAGGTTATGTGAATGTTAATAATTATAAGCTAAAAATGTTTATACACCACAGAAGCCACTAATTTTACTCATGTCGTACTGCATAGATGATTTGGTATCACAAAAGAAGCTGAAGGTTATAAAAGATATGTAGAGCCAGATTATATATATTATATAAGGGATTTTGACAAAGGAAAAATCTATTTCTGAAGGTTATGAAATTCCATTACAAGAATTTCTAGGTATAACCAGATTATATATATATATATATATATATATATATATATATATATATATATATATATATATATATATATATATATATATATATATATACATACATATATATATTTTATGCATATATATATATATATATATATATATATATATATATATATATATATATATATATATATATATATATATATATATATATATATATATATATATATATGTATGTGTATGTGTATATATATATATATATATATATATATATATATATATATATATATATATATATATATAATATATATATATATATATATATATATATATATATATATATATATATATATATATATATATACATACAGGCAGTCCCTGGTTTATGTTCCAATGTTGCGTCACAAGCCGCAAATCAGCATAACTTGAAATAATTGTTGAAAGTCGTAAGAAAACTTTACTTTTAATCCCTTGGGTATCCTTTGTGTCTCTTGAAAATGCCATAACCTGGATTTTTATATATGTAGCTTACCAAGTAATTACATAGCTCACAGTTTCACTTGCTGGCAGCTTAAAATTTTTGAAATTCCCCGTACCGCTAGTGTCGGTGTAGGTGACTTGACCCCACCCACTTTCAGGGTAAGAAAGGGACAACTTCAGCAAAGAGCTCAGCTGTTTTCTGCCGGCTCTCGACTGTATTTCAGTTGTGAGCATTCAGCTTAAATTTTGATTTTCAGCATTTTTCCATTGGAAATTCTTCCCTTTGGTGAAGTATTGGTAGCCTGTGGCCTTGTGTTTATGATAGGTTTTCTTAGCAAGACCATTTATCATGGATTGGGACCTTTTCCTTAGATTTGACACTTATTGAGACGTGTTTTTGTTGACGTTAGATTTATTATGTCTGACTCAAGTGCAATTAGTTTATGCTATTGCAGCAAAGGCTGCTGACTCAAAAAGAGAAGTATGACTCTGACACTGTGTACAGACTGTAGGGGGCAAGATTGTGTTCAATTGATTTGAGCTCTCATTTAACAAAACTGAATAGGGAAAGGAAACAGAAGGCAGCTGCTAGAGCCGAGAGTAATACAGTAAATAGTGAAGCTGTAGATAGTTCTGCAAAGTCTTCTGATGGTATTATTCCTGTTATATTTGTGCCTGCTCCCACTGTGTCCCCTATTCCCAGTCCTTTGACTATTCCACCTACTCCTTTACCCAGCTCCCTCGCTTACGAAACCGACCCCTTACCTTACAACTGCCTTACAGATCGTTCGGGTTGCTCCAGGTCCCTCAGTGTGAGGCACCTCTGATGTCTACCAGATAATTGCATTAGTAATTATCTGGTAGACAGAGGTGCCTCACACTGAGGGACCTGGGGCAACCCAAACGAACTGTAAGGTAGTTGTAAGGTAAAGGGTCAGTTTCGTAAGCGAGGGAGCTGGATAAAGGAGTAGGTGGAATAGTCGAAGGACTGGGAATAGGGGACACAGTGGGAGCAGGCACAAATATAACAGGAATAATGCATCTTCCAGTATATTTTCCATCTTCCAATCTTGGATGGTCTGGGATACAGCTTAGATATTTGTCAAGCTTATTCTTAAACACATCTACACTCACTCCTGATAGGTTCCTCAGATTGAATAGACGCTGCATTATCGATGCTGGTGCGTGGTGGATTAATGTCCTGTGTGCTTTCCTTAGTTTTCCTGGTATAGTTTTGGGCACTGTTAATCTACCTCTCCTTGCTCTTTCTGATATTTTTAGCTCCGTGATGTTTTCAGTAATTCCTTCTATCTGTTTCCATGCCTGTATTATCATGTAGCGTTCTCTTCTCCTTTCGAGACACTATAATTTTAAGAATTGTAGTCTTTCCCAGTAGTCAAGGTCCTTAACTTCTTGTATTCTAGCTGTAAAGGACCTTTGTGCTCTCTCTATTTGTGTAATATCCTTTTGGTAGTGTGGGTACATATCATATTGCAGTATTCAAGTGGACTACATACATACATTTTATAAAGCATAATCATGTGTTCGGCTTTTCTCGTTTTGAAGTGCCTGAACAACATTCCCATTTTTTCTTTGCATTTGGCCAATAGTGTTGCTATTTGATCATTTTATAACATATTCTTATTCAGCATCACACCAAGGTCTTTAACTGCTTCCTTATTTGTGATTTTCTGGTTATTAGGTCTCCTATATGTATATAGCATTCCTTCTTTATCACCATAATTTATTGATTCAAATATATCAGAGTTAAATACCATCCTATTTACCTCAGCCCATTCATATATTTTGTTTAGGTCTCTCTGCAGCGAGTTCTTATCTTCACAAGTAATATCTCTACTTGCTGTCATCGGTGAAACTTCTCACTACCGAGCCCTTAACATTACTGTCTATGTCTGCAATCATAACAAACAGCAATGCAGCTAACACCGTACCCTGTGGCACGCCGGATATTACCTTAGCTTCATCGATTTCTCATCGTTTGCAATCACTATGTTTTCTGTTTTGCAAAAATTCTTTTATCCATCTTCCTACTTTGTCCACAATATTATGTTTTTTTGATTTTTTTCGCTAATATATTATGGTCTACCTTGTCAAAAGCTTTTGCAAAGTCTAGGTAAACCACATCTGTATCTTTTTCGTTTATCATATTTTTATGTTTTCATGGTGGACTAACAATTGGGTTTGTGAACTTTTTCCGGGTACAAAACCATGTTGTCCTATATTAAACAAACTATTTTTTAATAAATGTTTCATCATATTTTTCTTCATTACCCTTTCATACACTTTCATAATATGTGATGTTAGACTCACAGGCCTATACTGTAATTACTTGCCTCTAGTCTTGATCCACTTTTGAAAGTAGGGGTAATATATGCTAATTAATGCTCATCATAAATCTTGCCTGTACCTACACTTTTTCGTAATATTGCAAGCAGCTTTGTGATAGAATGAGCTACTTTCTTTAACGAAATGGCAGGGACATCGTCTGGTCCGGCTGCTGATCCCTTTTTAATTTCATTAATAGCATGCACAATATCGGCTTCATTAATATCTATGTCCGATAAAATATTCACTATTTTCATCTCTTATTTCTGTATCATTATCTTCATTATCAAATCTAGGTATAAATTCTCTCTTATATCGTTTGCTAATATGTTGCATATTTCCTTTTTTTAATTTGTTAATCGCCCTTCAATTCTTAGAGGGCCTATTTCCACTCTTCTTTTATTCATCTTTTTTGCATATGAGTAAAATATTTTGGGGTTTTGCTAGATATTTTGTAGGGTCTTCTCTTCTAAGTCCTGTTTTTCATTTTCTTTTGATTGTATAATCTTTTGTTCTGCATTTTCTATCTTTTTAGTTCCATCACTTTCCATGCATTCTTTTCTTTTGCAAGACCTTTTTTCCACTTTATAATTTTCTGAAACAAGATCCTTCTGTCTCCTGGTATGCATGACTGATGTTTACTTTTCTTCTTCGGTATATACTTTTCCACTATTTCTCTAATATTTTATATAATATATCCGTATTTACCTGTATATTATCACTTACGAATATATTTTCTCAGTTTTTGTTTAATTCTTCATTTATTTCTGACCATTTTATATTCTTACTATAGAAATTGTATTTTCCATATCCTTCCCACTTTTTCGTCTCTTGCTTATCTCTGTTTTCACTTGCTTTGGAACGGACTGTTAATTCTACGACATTATGGTCTGAAATACTCGTATTATACACTGTTATTTCTCTAACATAGTTCACCTCGTTCACAATTACTAGGTCTAAAATATTATCCTTTCTTGTTGGTAGGTGATTTATTTGCTGAATGTTATGTTCTAGTAGCATATCTAATAGCTTTTCAAATTGCCTCTTATCTTCTGCATTACTATTACCCTCTTTTTTATATGTATAAGTACAACCACAATCTTCTATTCATTCTTTCCAATCTATGAAAGGAAAGTTAAAGTGATTTCTACGTATATCATCCAATTTGTGTATTATTATGTCAAACTCTTTAGTATTAGGGGGTCTGTATATTACGATGTTCACTAATTTTTCAGATTCCAATTCTACCATTATTAATTCACATTCTGTGTTACTGTATTTCTCACAGATTTTTCCTTGATTAACGTCTCTCCCATATATCACTGTTCCCCCTTGATCCTATTTTTTCTATCTGATCTATAAGTTTGGAACCCTTTATCTGATCATCATTACCAGTCTCTTGGGAGTACCAGGTTTCACTTATATTCATTATATCTAGTTTTTCAGTTTAGGTTAATTCTTCTAAAAACTCTATTTTTCTTTTTGAGTTACTTGAAACTAAACCTTGCGCATTCATTTATATGATGGTTTGCGTGTTATCCCCATTATCTAATATGGGTAATAGTAAGGATTTTCCCATGTCTCTTTCCTGTTCTGATATGTTGTTCTTTTCTTCATTTCCAGAAATTCAGACATTAAAAAATCCAACTTTTCCAATATATTTGATCTTCCATCTTCATATTTATTGTATCTGCATTTATCTCCGATCTGCACCATCCCCTGGCATCATAGATACATTGCTTGTTCCTTGCTCTGTACCTAGGTGCTGATGCCTCATATCTCGATGCTAACATTTCATAACGTGTTGTTGACTTGCTTTTTTCCTTCATCCCATGTTCTTTATTCCTTTCTTTATTTGCTTCATTTTTACTTTGATTTTTAATATGTATTTGATTTTGATTTTTATTCTTTGTGGCTACAGGATGCATATATCTGCATTTTTTGTTGAACCTACATCCTTTTCCTTCTCTCAAGTTTTGCATATTTTTGGATGTAGATCGCTGCATTCCTCCTCATAGCCATCTAGATATGCACATTTGCCATAAATCTCATAATTGTGACATATCATGGGATGTTTGTAGTAACATCTTTCACTGAATCTGCAATTCCCTCTTTTAAAAAGGGTGCAGACTTTGTCTTTCTTTCCTTTTTTTTTCTTGCTCTTTCCCATCAGTATGAAGAGCCGGGTACAGCCTCTTTGGGATTTTATTTTGGGTTATCATGTCATAATTTATTTCATTATATATATGCTGCTGTATTGCCTCATATGTAGAATCTATGAGTTTCTCTGCATCCATACTTTTATCCTATTCTTTGTTTTCATTATTTTTTTCTGTCTCTTCAATCTTATTTTCTTCTTTTCCATCTTCCTCTTCTTCCTCTTCCTCATCTTCTTCATCCTTTACTATTTGCACATTGTCTTGATTTAATAACATTGTGTATCCATACTAGACATGTTGAGCAATATACTCTTGTGTCCTTATTTTTATTTTGTTGGACTTCTGCACATGTAGGATGAGTAGGTACGTGGCATGCATAGCATTTCCTGATCAGATTTTGTGGATTTACAATGCTATACCACACATTACATAGATTACATGCTTTAGGCATTCGTTTTCCTATTGCATCAATCAGTATATTCACTAGATTCACCTTATTCATTTTCTTTGTTGGGATGTGTTGATTGATGTAAATTTTCTTTATAAGTCTCTTAATCACTTGGAATTTCTGTGGTACTCTTCAATTATTCTCATTATGTTTTCTGCAGACTTGCTCCAATTTAAAGGATCATATCCTTTCAATATGACTGTGAATATTTTTGCATCTTTTTGGTTGGAGTTATTGATCTCAACGATAAGAAACCCTAGTTCCCTGCTTGCCAAGTCATCATATTGGTTATCTGCAAGGCGAGCAAGGTTCCTCCATTTCTTACCACTGTCGTTGCTAGACACTTCCATGATGTTCAATTTTTAATAATTCACTCGAAAAAACAACTTAGTCGACGCTTTATCATGCTATTCTGACATTAATCACGAACGCTTCTAGCTATAGGTCATTCGCTAATTGTATGTTATATGTGTGATATCGGGTTGATTATTCAGACCAAGAACGAATACATCTCACCGAGTTGAAGATTGTGCGTAATTTTGACCAAAAGATGGGTCTTATAGTAGATACAATGGCCCAATTAGGGGCATCAGTGAAAGCCTGTATGGATAAAGTGGATGGTAAGAGTGTTAGTGAAGTGACAGTGGAGGAGGTGGCTGCTCGTCCAGCCGACACTCCTAGGCAAAGGTCAGTGGTGTACTCCCCTATACATGGGAGCAGTCATACCAGAGGCCCAAGGGAGGTTGGTGGTGTCTGCCCACGGGTAGTTGCCCACTCGGGTGGACATGATGCAATGTCTTAGGCTGCGACAACAGATGGCCGTTGGAAAGGTATCCAGACTGAAGTGAGTAGGCTGTCCTCGAGTTCTGAGGCTTCCAGCCCTGAGAAGAGGCGCCAATGGCACTTTAGTGACGAATCGCAGCCACTGAAAAGGCTTGCTGTGGATACAGTTTGCTTCCCTCCAGTGCCTTGCAAGAGATTCAGAGAACCCCTGCAGCAGCCATCATGCAGTTTCTGGGATAGCCTAGAATGTTTTTCTCCAGAACGTCCTGTGCTGGAACCCAGGCATTCTTCCTCGCTAAGATGTTCTTCGTTATCCAAGCACTCTCCTTCCTGTCGTGAATGCCCAGTAGCTTCCGAGCACTCAATAGCACTTGAGCTCCCGATAGCACCTGGGCACCCAGTAGTCCCCGAGCCTCCAGTAACACCCAAGCGCCCATTAGCGCACAAGCACCCTTCAGTATCTGAGTGCCCAGCAGTGCCCAAGAGTTCAGTACACAGATGTACTTTGCCTTCCATGGAGCGCTCAGCACATTCTCAGACACGTCTTGCGCCAGATGCCAAACTCTTGGCACCAACTTGTTCATTGCTTCCCACTGTTGACACTACGGATCTGTCATTAGCACCTATTCAGCGACAGCTTGCTGACATTTTGAGTCGTCTTAAGAAGGAGCCTTTGTCTGCTCAGGCCCGTAAGGAGTTGCACCTGTCCCGTTTCATCGGAGGAAGAAGGTGATGTGATCAGGACTCCGCTCTGTCGGCCTATGCAGCCTTATTGAAGTACTTGGATTGTGACAGTGCTGAAGGAGGGCTACTCCATCCCATTCAAAGAGAAGCCCCCCTGAGTCAACACCCCCGTCGTGTTGACTGACTACTCTGTAGGCTCAGAGAGGTTTTCAGCCCTCTTGAACGAAGTCTCATCCCTCCTCAAGAAGAGAGCCATCGAAGACGTCGAAGAAGTCGGTGGGAAGGTTTTTCAACCATCTCTTTGTAGTTCCCAAGGCATTATGGGGAAGGAGGCCTGTATTGGATATCAGTGCCTTGAATTTCTTTGTCAAAAAGACAAAATTCAAGATGGAAATAGGTCACTCTGTCATGTCATCCATTCATTGAGGCAACTGGATGGCAACCATAGACATGCAGCATGCCTACTTCCACATTCCTGTACACCCAGAATCCAGGAAATACCTAAGATTTGTGTTCTGCAGTAAAGTGTACCAGTTTCAATTGCTCCGCAAATGTTCACTCAAGTCCTTGCTCCTCTCGCCAAGTGGCTATATCTTATGGGGATCAACATCTCTCTCCTTTTAGAGGATTGGCTTCTTCAATCACCTTCGAAGGAGAGGTGCATGGAGGACCTTCAGAAGACCCTTCGCTTAGCACAGTATTTAGGCCTGTTAATAAAGTTCCAGAAGTCCCAGCTGGTTCCATCACAGAGGATTGTATATTTTGGGATGATGATAAACATTCAGAGTTTTCGTGTTTTTCTGTCCCCCAATAATTCAGTCATGTCTGAAGAAAGTGAACAAATTCCTCGGCCATCAAACCTGCTTGGCCAACCAATGGATGAGCCTTCTTGGTACCCTATCCTCCGTGGAGCAATTTGTCTCGCTGGGAAGGCTCCATATGAGAATCCTTCAGTTTTACCTGCAGGCCAGCTTTGGACAGGAGAGCTCATCCAGAAAAATTTGTCTTTTCTATCTTTCAAGACATCAAGGAGGACCTCCTGTGGTGGAGGTCAGGAGACAGACTGTCAGAGGGGAAGTCCCTTTTCCTGTTGAGCCCCAACCTAGACTTATGCAGACACGTCAAATCTAGGTTGGGGGACTCTTCTAGGTAACCAGGAAGTATCCGGAACGTGGTCTCGGGAACAGAGTCGCTGGCACATCAACCTCAAGGAACAGTAATTTGTTTGGGCCTACAACACTTTGCGACAGAAGTTTACAATCAAATGGTGACCACACATTCAGACAACACCATGGCCCTGTTATATATAAAGAAGCAAGGGGGGACTCATTCATTCTCCCTTTGCGAGGTGGCAAGATCTCTCCTCCTATGGGTGGACCACAACCAGACCAAGTTAGTGACTCAGTTCATCCAAGGCAAACTCAATGTCCTTGCAGACAGGTTGAGCTGCCGCAGTCAGGTATTCACAGAGTGGACTCTTGATCTGCAGTAGTGCAAGGATCTGTGGAAGCTGTGAGGGAGACCTCTCATAGATCTTTTCACGACATCCAAGAATTATCATCTTCCAGTATTCTGTTCGCCAGTCCCGGACCCGCTAGCATGGGCAGTGGATGCCATGCTACAGGACTGGTCAGACAAAGATCTTTATGCCTTCCCACCATTCTGCATGGTACGAGAAGTCCTCGGCAAGTTCTGCAACCACACGAATGTCACGATGACTCTAGTGGCCCAATTCTGGGCGCAGCGGGAATGGTTCCTAGATCTCCTCAAGCTTCTGACAGACTTCCCGGGTTGTTACCACAAAGGCCAATTCTGCTCAGACAGCCCCATTTCAAACAGTTCTACCAAGGATTGCCCACTCTGACAGGTTCAGACTGTCAGGAAACTCCTCAGACATAATGGGTTTTCAAGAGCAGCTTCAGAGGTAATCGTGAACTCTAGACATCCTTCCTCTGGCAAAGTCTACCAAGCCAAGTGGGCAATCTTTAGATCCTGGTGTAGAAAACATGACATTTCGTCTTCTAAGATGTCTGTAGCAGACATTGCAGACTTCCTTCATTGAGGACATCTAGGGGCTTTCCTCCTCTACAATCAAAGGATATAGGGCAATGCTGAGTTCGGTATTTTGGTGCACAGGCATGGATCGTTCCTCTAAACAGGACTTTGATACTTCCAAACCCAAGGGATTAGATGCTGTCTCTTGGAATTTGGATGTATAGTATTACCCCAAACTTGTGCGATTCAAGTTGTGTGAATTCACAGACACAAATTTTTCATTGGAACCTAATTAATTTTCATACATGGGTTTTTCACAGACACGCGAACACTGAGAAACCCTGCAAAAGTGTTTGTTTAATTTGTTATGTAATTTATAATTTTTCAAGCTTTTATGTATAAATTAAATAACATTAAATATTCAAAGTTCTCTCTCTCTGTCTCTCTCTCTCTCTCTTACTGAGATGAGAGAATTTTTATGGTACATGTATACAGGTATGTGTATTTGTTTTGTATGGTAAATAAATTTTGTACTAACAATAAGTACTAATTTTCAAATATTAATGAGATTAAGATTAAATAATAATAATAATAATAATAATAATAATAATAATAATAATAATAATAATAATAATAATAATAATAAAACTTTAATTACAAAATTCGTATTTTTAACAAACAAATTCTTTGACTCATCTTTTGTAAGAAGCTCAAGGCAAAAGCTGTCAGACATGTCATTTAACATGACAAGAAGGGGGACTGTTGTTGATCAGGAGTCAAAGATATCTCTCTCTCTCTCTCTCTCTCTCTCTCTCTCTCTCTCTCTCTCTCTCTCTCTCTCTCTCTCTCTCTCTCTTGTTTGTAGTTAGAGCAGCTACATGTTACTGTTTCTAACTGTACAGTAGGTAATTTTAAATTGATCTAATTTTACCTTTACCGTCTACAAACTGTATGCCGTTCTAAAACATAGACATAGAGCATTTCTGAAAGAGACAGAATAAAGAATTTTTTAAAACAAAGTTGAGAAGACTTCTAAAAATAGATCTGTGGAATGGGGGGGGAGAGAAATAGTATACTGTACTAATCTTCACACTTTCCTATATTCTTACGTTAGCCATTTATTTCTTTTGTAAGGGTAATGTATTAAGCTAACTTTTAAGTGAAATTACAATAACCTTAATTTCATTTAAAAGTTAGTTTAATATTGAATTTCCATCTTTTGATATCTAACGTAAGAATAATTGATAAATAATTTCAACCCTTATCTCTCTCTCTCTTTCTCGTTCATAGTTAGCGCTCGTACATTTTTACAACTATTATTTCTCTGTACATCTTTACCTGTATAGTAGATAGTTTAAATCAATCTAATTTTACCTGTACCTTCTGCGAAGTGTAAATCCGCTAGTGTGGCAAATACATTCTAAAACATAGAGACATAATAACTAAAAGTTGTATTAGTCAAAATAAAAAAACATTGTTTGTTCATGAAAAAGCATTTTCAGAACAAAGAGAAAGAGACGTAGAATGAATTATTAAAAAGAGGTTGAGAAGACTTCTAAAAATAGATCGGTTGGAAGGGGGAGAGAGAGAAATTCTCTTCCAACTCTCTATTTTTATGTCAACCATTTATTTCTTTTTTGAATGAAATTACAGTAACTTTAATTTTATTTAAAATTTAACTTGATAATTTGGGAGCATGGTTAGGGTCATATTTAGTGTTTAAACTTCAGAAATAAGGATTTATTAGCATTTTTAGAGACCGTGCCAAACTTACGCGAAAATTCACCTTTCATGAGGGGTTCTGGAACCTAACCTCGCATAACTTCGGGGTATGACTGTAGTCCTGAAATGGCTCTCGTGACCCCTGTTTTGAGCCTCTTCATTCAGCTTCACTACAAGACCTTTCTAGGAAGACCCTCTTTCTTATAGCATTAGCGACTGCTAAGCAGGTCAGTGAGGTACATCAATGGTTCTTAAACTGGGGGGCGCCAGAAGCTTCCTAGGGGGGCACAAGCAGAGTTGCCAGATGGTGTCTATTATATTTTTAATTTGTGATGTTAATTACAAAATTGCCAAAAATGTTATCACTGCTTCCATATATTTTCTAATTATTATCTCAAAAATTAAAAATATAAGTCAATTTTAATTTCAAATCATATTTATGAATTGTCGTTTATTGTCATGATAAGTACTGTATAATAGCATACAAATAGACAACATATTGTTTATAGATTATAGCTGGCAAAAATTTCAAGGGTAGGGGGCATGGGATCTATACATAATGCAGAGGGGGGTGCTAGGCAAAAAAGTTTAAGAACCACTCAACAAGAGTGTCGGATTTTCCCAAGGGGATGCTGTGTGTTCATTCACCCTGGGTTTTTTGCCTAAAAATGAGAACCCAACCAAACCCAGGCCTTGTTCCTTCACTATTAAAAGCCTGATGGAAATCCTAGG